>NW_019396223.1:0-8023 GCF_000591075.1 Eurytemora carolleeae
CAGTTTCTCAGATGATTAAATATTAATTTGAATTTTATCGTTTTTCATACACTTTTAAGATAATATTGCAAGATTATGTTAATCGTGAGATTATCAAAAAGAGAGGATTAAGCATTAATCCCGATATCCACCATTATAAAGTTTTCAGCTCTGGTGTCAGAGCTGCGTATCTCTCCAATTAACAGTTTACTCTGGAGTTAGTTTGGAGTAGGATGTGAGAGCTCGGGTTTCATATCCTCTGGATTTCGCTGAGAGAGCATCAGGATGTTTTCCAAATATTACTTGAAAAAGTGGAAAAAGAGGCATTATTATAGGTTTTTTATCCTTAATTGTTTGTTTCCATTCAGGTGGCGTTATTACAGTGTAAATAAAGAATAAAGAAGTTAAATTTCCTATTTTTGTTTTTGAATTGCATTTTTTAAGGCAGGTTTGAAAAAAAGGATTCCTATTTTTTTAAGATTTTTTTTAGATTTCTTTTTCTTTATGAAAGGGGGGGATATATAATTGGTTTCTGATATATAAATATAATATAAAATATACTTTTGTCAACCATTAACCATGATACATGTAAAGTCGTCTTTAATTTAGAACCCCTCTCAGAGAAACTAAAATTCAAACCAAATAATTTTAGGCTCCGGTCCTTTGTTCTCCCATCGGAGTGTAAATAACCTAAAGTATTGTGAATCCATCCATTTTCAAAAGTTAAACAAAGAATATTTTCACATAAAGAATTAGCGACTTTCGTTAATAATTAATTGTCATTCTTTTCAGAAGTTTAAAAAAACGTCTTAGGACTGTCCAACAATTTAACCCTCTGATATCTCTAAATAGATCGTAAGAATCCTTTCATTATAAACATTCATTGTAACATTTTATATGTTATTATTTATATCATTTTTTCAGGAAATAAAGAGTTTTCTTCATTATCGGTTTTGATTTGAGGGTTATACTGTTCATTATTGAGAATCTTGCTGCTATACGACAACAACTTTGTAAAAGTATATAATTATTACAAAATGTTTAAAATCTAAACATTATAGTTTATATCTTTTACATTAAACATCTTGAACATCTAATCTTTAAACTATTATACCACAAAGTGATATTTCAAGTCTAAATAATATTCAATTATGTTAATGTGTTCATAATTATAAGAACGCTCCTTCCTTTATATATCTCAAAGATCAATGTTCCAAAAAGGGGTTGTTGAGAAATACAATACAAAATTCAATGTGAAACTTTTCTATACTATGCTCATGCTTGTTATAATCTGAAAAATTTATGTCAGTTAAAATATTTCATTTTACTACAATAAACTTTTAGTTTCTAAAAGATGAGCAGAGACAGCAAGTGTTGTGATTTTGCAACTCTATTAAAAAGAAACATGAAGTTCTTCCCGTAATATCTAATATATTTTACGTGTGATATTTACAAGAATTAAAATCTAGATATTCTCAAAGTGATTAAATACTAAAGTAGGCCAAACTCATAGTTAGATGACGACATTTTATGTCCCAAGTATTTAAAAATAATATATATATATATATTTCGAAATATATCTCTTGGTTTTCACTTTTGTATTTTGACAGATTTAAGAGTAGTTGAGAGCTAGACATAGCTTTAAAGATATTAAGAGAGGCAATATTCAGGTTTTTTTCCCAGGAAGGGCTTACATTTCTTTTTAACAAAACTAAGCAGTTTTAAAGAATGATATATATAAAGATAAATTCTTATAGAATTAGAAGTGCAAGCCTGCCAGGCAAAATCAATGAATTTAAGCGACTATAAAGTATTTGAATATAAAACACATACAAACGTACGATTATTTTTGATTATGAAAATTTTGAAGTTCTAGCTAAAGACGACATCTACATGATTCCTTAAATTATTTTTTCTAGTCTTTACTTTCCAAAAGAAATCTTTACATGCAATTATTTCCAAATCAAATAAAACCTTATGGCCCAACCTGTCGTCGTTGCCTTAGTCTGTTCCACTTAAGTATTTATTCACTTTGGTACACAATAGTCACAAACTGGGCACAGAACTCTACTTAGATGTTTCTCGCCTCTCGGGTGAGTAACAGAAGCAGACTGAGATACAGAATATTAATTGCACCTGATATTTTGACAAGATTAAAGGGACTGTATTTGTAAGCGTAGTTTCAAGTGAACCCTCCATGTAAAGATGGCAATGTCCGATTCACAACGGAAACCCTTAAAAGAATTGAACAATTTTAAAACAGAAAAACGATAATATCTTCTACTTTTTGATCAGATAAAGGGTTGTGTTGTAAATCGGGCATTGTAATTTTTGCATGGAGGATTATTTAAAACTACGCTTACAGTTCCATTAAATGATTGCGTGCTTGTTTGAAATTAAAGAGTTATCATTATTTTCCTTGAATTGGTCACAATTATTAAACTGCACATACTAGATGCACGTCAATTTGCAAAAAAGTTGGGACAGATTTTGGGACAGTCTTTGACATATGCTGAAAAATGTCATTTTAAAAGTCCTGTAAATTAATAGTTCTTCAGAAGTTTCAAGATGATAGTTTCAACGTAAGAGTGCTAAAGCAACAAGACAAGAAAGCGAGGAGGGGGGGGGAGGGTGCACCAAGACAAGAAAGCGAGGAGGGGGGGGAGGGAGCACCAAACGCCCCCTGCAGCCTTTTTAGGATTAATATTTAGCTAAAAATGTGTTCCTTAATGTAGAGACATTCATCAATACATTTCAAGGAAGGATCCTCAGAACCTAGAAATAATTTATACATTTCTTATCACCTATCTATATAAATGCAAGGTTAGCCACAAAGCAAAGACGACTGTACGGAATTTAAAATATCTTTTTCCTGAAATTCATGACTCCTTGCCACAAGGATTTTGTTCTTTTCCAACTTGTTAAATCAATATGTCATTAATAAATAATAAATAAGTCATTAAAAAACTATATTCAAGACAGTAGACTTTTAATTTGCCCTTAGAGTTTCAGGTCATCATTTTTGGGTAACTTTGTGTAATAAGCAGTAATCCCTACTTGTCTGTATGTTTGAGTCCGATCTATTCTAAACTGAGTGCAGGTTGACTTTTACAGGGAAAACACCAGGGGCAAAGCTGGTTCCCAACCTAGTTTCATATTTTGAAACTATTATCAATCATATTTTGTATATGTATTAATAAAAAATTGTGTTATATATTTTTTTGTGCGGGTTTCTGAGTTTTAAAAATTTAGTTTTCTCCAGGTCTACAGTTTAACTGGAACTGACCTTAATTAAATATAAAAGTTAATACCTGTAACATTCGTCATGTCACAGACTCACCGCACTCCCCGTTGACCCTTGCAGACATCCCTGCAGCCAGGAGCAGAATGGAAGAAGCTTAATATGATTGTTTAAGTTTAAAATATGATCATTCAATTAAATATAAAGAAGTAGTTTAACCAAATCTGCTTAGTTGAACTACTAGGTGTTCAACCAGACAGTTATAGTCGAGTTGAACCACTTCTCTCATGTCAACGAGATTAACTAGAGATTAGTTTAAGCCTTCCTCCTACTAGACTAATTCATGGGCTTGCAGTTTAATAACGACGACCAATTAAAGAAACATGCTTGCCAATTTTTATCTATAATGACGATTTATCGTCATCCAGAAAAAAACGAGCCGGTTAAGTAGTCTAATATGATACACACTACAGCTTAATATTATCTCGCTATTTATCTATTTGGACCTCTTTAACAGTTTTTTTTATATTAATATAGTTCTGAAAAAGTTTAGTTTATTTATGTCAGTAAAGTTATGGAAAAATTTAGTCTATTTATGTCAGTAAAGCTCTGGCGACATTTAGTTTTTTTATGTCAGTAAAAATCTGAAAAAGTTTAATTTATTAATGTCAATAAAGATCTGGAAACATTTAGTTTATTTATGTGAATAAAGAACTGAAAAAATTAGCTTATTTTTGTCAGTAAAGTTCTGAACACGTTTGGTTATTTTATGTGAATAAAGTGCTGGAAACATTTAGTTTATTTTTTTCAGTTGTGAAACCTTTTGTTTGTTTTTGTCAGATAGTAGAATTTTTTTTAACTTTTTTCATACAAAAGAAAAAAGTTATATTTAGAAAGAAATTGGCATTAATGGTCTTTCCTGAAACCTGACAACTACAAGTATAATTAGGAAAAAGTTGTTATATTTATTCACTTGTGTAGTGCGTGTACGTGAAACCTTGTGCAATTTTGTTCTTTTCAAATTTACTTTTATGAACTCTTACTTACAAATCGTGTTAATTAATTTTCTTTCGCAAAAACAATATTGCTGGTGTAGTTCAATAAAACAATTAGAGTATACTTTTTCTAGAATATTGCTAGTGTAGTTCAAAAAAACAATTAGAGTATACAATTTCTACTATATTGCTAGTGTAGTTCAAGAAAACAATTAGAGTATACAATTTCTAGAATATTGCTATTGTAGTTCAAGAAAACAATTAGAGTATACAATTTCTAGAATTTTGCTAGTGTTGTTCAAGAAAACAATTAGAGTATACAATTTATACTATATTGCTAGTGTAGTTCGAGAAATTGAATGATTAATTTTCGACACATTCATATATAGTCAATATTTCATAATATTTGTTATTTGTTTTATTTACTATTGCACCGCTAGGTGTCTCTACCATATGTAATCATTCAAAGCATCGAGAGCAGAGATATCTGGCAGCAAACTATTTCGGCGTTTTAAACAAATAAAAAATATTATGAAATATTAACTAATTATGAATGGCTCGAAAAATGGTCGTTGACTATAGGTTGTAATATATCTGAATTATTTGTTTGAAATTAAATTGATTTTTTTACGATCCGAGTTGTATTTAGAAAATCTATTATTAAACCTAAAGACGGGGAATATTTTGTGTGAATCTTGAATAAGAAGAGTCCCTTAACAAGGAAAATTTAAAAGCGAGAATTGTTTTTAAAAAATTGCACGAAGCACCCTAAAAGTGAAGTTGTATATCTATATTGTTGACCATGTTTATTCTGCAGGGTGAAATCTGAGAAAATGATCTTGTTAGAAGGGTGTCCCAAAAATACAGAAGATTGAGTTTTGAGATTTAGAACGAGTAAAAAATTATTCATATTTTGGATGATTCGTTTACTTATCCCACAAAGGTTAAGGTATGATTACCTTAAAAAAGGTTAATAAATAATTGTTTATAAATACTAAATTTGTCTAAGAATTTGCCCCCACCCCTTTTCAATAACCTACCTGGCTTTTCCCACATTTCCTTTTTTAGTCTAACCTCGCATTACATCACACTTCGGCCTTAACACTCACTACCCCTCTTCATACCTGACATTCCCTTTCCTTCCCCACTTTCCCATAACTCACCACCTCACCTGTCCCTACCATATACCCTCCTACCTTCTCTCCTTCCTTTTCTCTGCCTTTCCCTCCTCCCTTCCCCCCTCTCTTCCAAAGCTCCCTTCCCTAGCTCCCTAGGGATGGAAAATGAAAAACAAAAATATAGAAGAATATTGTAAAAAAAGTTAAAAGCCAGAAACCCCAGGAATACAGTATTAGCAACAAATCCAGTGTTTGGCCTTCTAATGACCTCTAATGACCTAAATGACCTCCAAAAATGAATATGTTTTAACTATGGCTTTATGCATATAAAACAAAAGCTAGGAACCCAGGGAATACAGTAGCAGCAACGAATCCAGTGTTTGACCGTCTAATGACCTCTAACGACCTCTAATGACCTAAAATGACCTCCAAAATAAAAATGTTTTAACTATGCTTTATGAATATCAATTGAAAGCTAGAAACCCAGGTAATGCAGTAGCAGCAACAAGTCCAGTGTTTATAGAACTCCCCCACTTTAAACCGTCTCAAAGAACACATAAAAACATGCCATTGTAAAAGATAAATATCTCAATATTTCAGGAGAAAACATGGCTCATGACTTGATCCTATGCAATCTGAACCAAAGAGAATCAAAAACAGTAAGGAGAGATATCCATGTTATCAATGTTAATTGGACGCAAAAGAAACATATTAAAGTAGACACAAAGGAGTGAGATTAGCTTGTTTTCAAGGTGATTTTTCTCAAGTAGAGCAGATAAAAAATAAACATGCTTGAGTGAGATATCCTTAAATATTTTTAATTTTCTTAAGAAGTCTAAATTCTAAAGAGACAGACCAGAAATAAATATTTGTGTTCATCACTATTTTTAAATTCATATTTTAAAATAAAATGCATATTATCCATTGCGCTCCTGATTACTGATTATGTAAAACAATTTGGAATGTTTTCAATTAAATTTTAATGCCATTGGTAAATATTATGTTTCAGACATTCATATGATATAGTTCTCCACTATTTATATTGTTTTATTTTTATTTTTCTTTCTTTAAAATGTTTCTATTGGATGCATGTTTAAGCAGTTTTGTGGTGCTATCTCATTTGGACTACTGCCGTTTGAACTATTGTTCATTTGAACTATTGTTCATTTCAACTACTGCACGTGGGACCACGTGAGTTGTTTAAATGAACAATAGTTCAAACGAGTAAATATATTGCTCATTTGAACTATTTTTTAGTTTTTTTGAACTATTAAAATATTATTAATGAAATAAACAAAAAATAGTTCAAATGAACATAAAAATAGTTCAAATGAAAAAAAAATAGTTCAAGTGAACAAAAAAAAATAGTTCAAATGAACATAAAAATAGTTCAAATGGACAAAAAAAATAGTTCAAAAATTTAACCTCTACTGTTGTAGAAGAAACATGTTTTGTGAATATACCTGAAGATGAAATAAAGCTGGAAAATACAGAAATAGAAGGTAAACTTGATAGTTTTCATTTTCAGGGCGTAGAACTCAGAGCTATCACACACTTCAAATCGATGTTGCGTATAGACGATGTAACATTACCCCTTTATATTTCAAATTTTGATTTACATTTTGATCAGCTGTTCACTTTACGGCACTTGTACAAATCAGCTGATCTGTCTCATATGTATACAATCTTACCATCATATTAATGTCATGGTCATCTTTCTAGACATTTTTATATTTCTTGGTCTCCACTATTTATACTATTTTTTTGTTTGTTTGAACTGTTTTTTTATGTTTGCCCTAATTATTATTTTACCATCACCATTAATGAATAATTGGTTGTTCAGTAAACAAAACAAACCAATTAAATAATTTTGTAAATATTTAACATCACTTTAATAGTGTCTGTATTGCACTAATTATGCTCAATACATGTTTCAGATAGAATGGCAGAAATGATAAAACACGAATTAGATGTCAAGGACTGTAAGATAAACTCTACTGTTGTAGAAGAAACATGTTTTGTGAATATACCTGAAGATGAAATAAAGCTGGAAAATACAGAAATACAAGGTAAACTTGATAGTTTTCATTTTCAGGGCGTAGAACACAGAGCTATCACACATTTCAAATCTTAAATTGAAGAGTTTGCCGTTCTTAATTGGGCTTCCCCCCCCCCCCTTAAACAAATATATATTATTTAAGGGAATTTTAAAAATCGAATATTTAGGCCTACATGAGTTTTTTCAAAAAATCAGCCCACTCGGTTCAGCTGTTTGACCAGCCATAGCGAACATAAATAAAAGAAGAGCTTTATTATATAGATCACAATTTTGCTCCAACTTTTTTAGCAAAGTTTTTCATTTACAAAAATCCTAGACCCCCTCTGGTCGGACCCGGACCCCATAGACACTTCAACATATATGATTGTTTTCTTAATAATTGCCAATTTGTCCATTGTATCATATTTTATAAAAATCTTTTAAACCTAACAAAACTCTATTTTTGTCTAATTACCAGAAATTGTTTATATTTTATCCTTTATGAACATTGAACATTATTAAATGTAATTTTATCTTTATAAATTTAGGAGAAAACATGGATCACTGTTCTGATCCTCTGCTATGTGAACCAAAGAGAATCAAGAAGAGTCAAGATAGATGTCCTTGTCTTGCATCTGAATATGCTGCAACT
>NW_019396223.1:9378-39795 GCF_000591075.1 Eurytemora carolleeae
GAGGTCATCTGAAGATTCATGTTGAAAATAAACATGAAGGAGTGAGATATCCATGTTCTCTTCTGCCGTTTAACCAGCCATAGCGAACATAGATGAGAGAAGAGCTTTACTATATAGATTACAATTTTGTTCCTACTTTTTTGGCACAGTTTTTCATTTTGAAAAATCTCTTTTACCATCTCTTTTGTTAGAATGAAAGGATAAGTAGAACTTGCAAGGTAATATCCAAGAAGCAAAATATTTTGAATTTTGAATTTTTAACTTTGCCCGCTCCCCCCTAGGAGCTCCTTGGGGGGACATTTTGCACTTCGAACATATTTCCCCGCCCTAGTTTTTTTTTTCTGTATACGCCTTTGTTAATTTTTTAAAGAAAACTTACAGAATAGTGACACTGGCTTATTTTTTAAGGGGGGGGGATGCAGGAAATATTCAATATTGTAAAGTATCAAAATATTTATGTAAAATAACAGCTTCAAAATGAAAACTTAAGATTTTGAATCTTTCTGTAAAAAATGTAAAATTTTACTATTTGCAATGATGGATTTTTCATGAACACGCTTACCTGGGAGAGGTGTATGCAGTCCAGAAGTAGGAGATAAAGGGTAGGAGGGTGAGGTTAACCCAATCACCTAGATCTAGATCAAGGTAAAAGGGGGGAAACTCACCAAAGAGGTTGCGTACTTAGAGTTGTTAGAAATTGTATAGCTGAGGTAAGAACTAGGATAATAAGACCTAGTGAGGTAACGCCTGGTAAAATAAGGGTCAAAGTAAGATAGTAAAGGTAAGGTAACTGAAAGTCTAAACCGCAAACCAGCAAAGCTGAGTCCAATCGCGCAGCAACCTAAAACTCCTAGTTTACCTGTTAGCAGTTGACGCCCAGGACAAGTGAATGCTTAGCAATGTCTGAGAGAATTTTATCACCAAGAAAATCATCAGGAATTGGGTTCTGAATCCAGGTTAGTAGGGCTGGGGAGACCCAAGCTTGGCTAACAGGTAGATTTAAGTTAAGTTGGGAAGAGAGAGACCAGAATTTGAGGAAGTCTGCTTTTGATAGTGCATCAGCCATGGTGGCTAGTGGGGTAGAGCATCTGAGATTTTTTGATATTTGAACAGTGCTGCCAAGACCAGAGGCTATTCTGGAAATAGCTAGCACTATTGAAGTAGAGAGTTTGCAAGAGCGACTATAACCTTTCTTGCAGATGAATACTGCAGCAGCATTGTCAACCCAGAATATGATAGGTTGATTCTTAGCCCAGGTAAAGCCACTGGAAATGGCTAGGAGAGGGCCAATGAGTTCAAGGGCAGACATAGTCCTGCCTATGCGTTTCCCATCGAATTGTCTTTTGTTGAGATTAATAACCCTAGACCAAGGTAAGTAAGCCCATCAACTATTGGCTACAGCACCTACACCGAGACCAATTCGTTCCAAGGAGCCACCTGCTGCATCAGTGTAGACTTCAATAGACCATGGTGGAAGTTTAAGGTCGGGATCAATAACCTTGCCTCTGCCAGAGCACAGCTTGATCATGGTGAACCAAAAGTATAACTGTTTTTTAAAATTGGGGGTTAGGATAATAATGTCATTTCTATTTGTAGAATGGCTGTTTAAATCTAACAAATGGCATAGATTAAATCTACCTTCGGGAATAAGTGGGTGAATATTGATGATTTTCCCCACGATACTCCAGATTTTAACTTGCTGTGTAGAGTCTGCGTCTAGAAGTAGTTTGATATCATCTAAAAGACGAGCAAGTTTCTCATTGTTTAACGCCCAGGTCCAGTTAATTGTATCATAAACTATACCGAGTACTAGGCCTTTGGTATTGGGCCCAAAGGACTTCTCTTGGTCGTCACGGGGAGCGAGTTTAACACCAATTTCGGCGGCTATGGCTGTGAAAGTGTTATCGAACACATGTAGAGTATCTGAATTTGCTGGTGCTGCAGCGCAGCAGTCATCTAAATGTTGACATATCCTGTTGGTTGGGAACCGAGATTTTGTTGCGACGATATGTACCACAAGTTTGGCTAACCTGTCAAAGATGCCAGCACTGCTGGCACAGCCAAAGATAAGGCATAGTTCTTTGAACCCCATATCTAACCAAGTGAACCATTGTAGGTTAGAATCAGCTTGACTGACAGCAATATGTTTATAAGCATCAGACCAATCGATTTTACACATTTTGGCAGAACGACCTGCCAAATGTAAAGCTCTGAGCCATTTGGTGGTGGACGACATCACGGTAGGGAATAGACTAGTATCAATGCCTTCATTGACACAATTGCCTAGGGGAGCACTAAGGTTGAGGATAATTCGTACCGATCCATTGGGTTTTTGTTTGGTCATGATTCCGTTGATCTTTGCATCCTTTGGGATTTCTTCAAGGGGAACTGGACCAAAGGCAAACCCCTTTTTAATCCAGTCAGCAATAGCATCAGTGACATGTGGACCAAATTCAAAGGCGCTGGGAGCATTTGTAGAAAAAGAAGGGTAACGGGCATTGCCGACACAGCCGATGTCAGCTCCGGAAGAGAGATCTTTGCAAATGTCGTCAAGAATATTTAAATTAGGGAACCCTGTATCAAAAGCCAATCTGCGAAGCACAACAGGGTTCACTAAAGAGGTAGCAGGTTGAGTGTAGTTGGCAGGGAAGTTAATCCAGAAAGAGGCTGGTGGGATAGTTTTGTAAGAGCGAAGGGTGTCAAGGTTGTGTTTAGGTTTGAAGATTTTCGGTGGTGGTAACACGGGTAACGGCTCAGTTGAAATTCTATGAAGTAGCGCCAAAAGTGATTGATGTTTGTTCATAGTTTGCATGCTGATTTCTGGTAAGGGTTAATTATTGTTGATAGAGAAAGTCATAAACAAGAAGTAAATATAGCAGCGGTAAAATGAGAAATAACTATTGTCGGATAAACACAAATATTAGTATTGGAGAGTAAAATAAATTGCGGCATTTGGATTATGTCGTCTTTGTAGACATTAAAAATATTATTATCTTCAATGATCAAAATTGTAATAATTTGAATAGGTTAAAGGTATGAATTTGATTCTAGATACTGCAGTAAATATATATCGTAAATATTGGAGACCGCAGTTCGAAGTATAGTCTGGGTTGTATAAAAGGATTATGGATTATGTCGTCTTTGTAGACATTTAAAATATTATAAACCCCAATGATCAAAATTGTAATAATTTGAGTAGATTAAAGGTATGAATTAGATTCTAGATACTGCAGTAAATATTTATTGTAGAAATTAAAAATATTATAAACCTCAATGATTAAAATTATAATAATTAGATTAGATTAAAGGTATGAATGAGATCCTAGATACTGCAGTAAATATTTATTGTAAATATTGGAGACCACAGTTTGAAGTAAAGTCTGGGTTGTATAAAAGGATGAAAATTAGAACTCTGAGTACATGCCACTAGTTGAAGAACATTTTCATTCACAAATGAGATTGTAGAGTACATGTACGTGTTTTCTATACAAAATATAGGCATATGTTGAAGTACATTCTGATGTACAAAATTAGAATCTTGAGTACATGTAAGTGTCCCATTTATAAAATATAGGTGCATGTTGAAGTACACTCTGAAGTACACCATTAGGTTCCCGAACACACGTACGTGTATTCTGTACAAAGCACACACACAAATAGAAGCACAATATGAAGTAAAAATTAGTTAGAGTTTTATAAAAGGCTTAAAAAATTAGTTTTTATTGTGTATTAGTATGAGCAATCTGTACAAGCAGGAGTACATTCAGATGTACAAAGTAGTTCTAGTTTAAGAAAGGATTAAAAAATTACATTATTGTGCATATGTACAGAGTATACGTACAAGTTGAAGTACAATTATGTACAAAGTCTAGGAACAAGTTCGTAAAAATTAAGGACTGCTAAAGTGTCTAGTGTACATGAGCATGAAATTGTACTATGATAAATGTGTCTGAGATAAAGGACGAGTGCTCAGAATAAAATTGCGAGTGTAAGTACAATTTATGTGTTCTGTGCAAATGTATATATTTTGTCATAAAAGAAGCCAAATTAAGACAAAGTCATAATTAGCATATTCAGCAGATTAAATTGAGCGAAGTGAAATTAGATTAGATAAGGTAGTGGGATTAATGTACTGAAGGACAAGTACATAAAACACCACTAGAAGTACATGTGTAAGTTTTGAATTGTAAACAAATAAGTAATGTAGTTATGAAGAACAATTATGCCAAGAGATGTTACCAGGTAAAGTTAACTGGGGGTAACATTAATAAGCAACCTTACAGGTACAAGTCCCGATATAAATAAATGTAAACCTTTGAGTACCAGTGCATGTATCTAATTGAATAAATATGTAACTTTGTTTATAAGAGTGGCATACAACGATTCAAAAAGTGCAAGTGTGAAAGAAATAACTAAAAGCACATTAAAAAATTGTTTTATTTTAAGTTTAAGGATAACTAATATACTGATCCGACTATTCACAGAATTAAATTTTAATTATTGAAAGCAATCAGGAGCTGTATACTGACAGAATTAAAGATGTTAAGGGTGAAACGCAGCACGGGAGTGTTTGGCAAAACAGTAAGCCTGTTTGGCATCCAACCATTTGTTACACTGGTGAACATACATCTTGTTCTTTAAATCTTTGCAACCTGTAGCAGTGCCAGCATTTCTACAGAAACCATTATTGTAGTTGAAGCAGATCGGATTCGGGCCTACCATGACGATCTTGCTGTGACTGTTGCTAGAGTTATTGGAGGAGTTGAACTGATGCCTAGGGGCAGGGTTGAACTTGAATTTATCCGAGTCAGGTCTAGGATTTCTGCCAGCAGGGACATTGGTGCTGTAGCCTGAAGAAGTGAGTAGGGTCTTCAGAGTTTCTTCCTGCTCAGTAAAGCTCATAGGAGTGCCTTTGCGCCCAGCTCTGGTGGAGTTCTCACGCAGGACTGTATTAAAGAAAGTAGACACTAGGGAAACTCTTTCAGACAAAGAAGTAGCACAGGAGAAGTAGTTGTATTTGTTGATCATTCTGAGGATAATTAGTCCAGTCTGATCGTAAGGCCAAATATGGAGTAGTAGGGTGGCATAATTCAGGAGGGCATCAGAGACTTGAGCCAAGTTAACAGGGGCCTCCCAGTTGAAATCCAGAGACGAGAAGACTCCATTTTCATCCCTTTTCTCAATTTTTTGGATAGGTTTGGAGCTGACGTTAATATTACCGGAGTGGAAGTGTTTGAAGGAGAGACACTTGGTTCGGTCATGCATTAGTTGAATAGTACGTTGAGTAACCTTGTTGTGAGATCCGCTGTATTGTAGTGGAAGGCTCTTAAATTGGTGGCTACGGACCCTAGGAACTTTCTTATACCAGTCTTTGATGTCAGCCAGAGGATATCTTTGAAACCTAGCAGAGTGGAGGTTTTTGAAACCATCATCTTTTTCTTTTTTAAACTTGATTAGGGGGGGTTTCTTGTCCCTGGTCAAAGAAGAGGACAAGTCACTATCAACAGATTTAGCATTTTCCCTATCAAACTGAGCAAGAGCCATGATGTTTTCCAGAGACATGGAATTAAACTTAGCTTTATTCTGGAGAGCAGTTGCTAGCCGGATTATCATCATCTTCATCAGATGAAGAGGAAGAGGTACTGCTAGAAGAAGATGATTCAGAAGAAACAACAGTAGTCTTCTTAGACTTTTTAGATTTCTTGGACTTCTTTTTGGACTTTCTAGAATCATCGGATGGTTTGGACTTCCTGAAGAAGAAAGAATCAGTTAACAATGTACGGAAATAAACAGAAATAAACCGTTAACATTGCTTGGAGGTAGTAAGTATGAATGTAGGTTGTTTAATATGTTTTAACCATTGTATTAAGTTAATATTTATAAAACAGAAACATTAAACAGAAAAAAAAAAAAAAAAATTTTAATTTATAATTTTATGTAGAAGTACCTTTTCTGAATATTTGGGGGGGCGCTGAGTGACGAGTCCGAGACGGCTTCTGTATTATTAGGCACCATATAGTTACTCTGGGTATTATTTGGCGCGCGCACAAACCGACCTGTAATAGTGTAAATTTAACAGGTTGTAAAAAATAAGATATCTGAATGATACACATTAATGGAGTAGAGATAAATAAATCCAGAAATTGTTAGATAACAGACAGGTAAGAAAAACTAAATTGTTACATTGATAGCTTCATTACCTATCTCTGATTGTAGCTGGGTTCTGAGATTGGCGGGATTCAAGTTAATGCCTGAGAGATTATCTGATTCAGAATCGCTAGGTCCGTCATGTTGTGATCCACCTGTAATTTGTATAGGTAAAAATAGATGCTAGATATGTGTCAACTATTATCCCATAGTAGTAAGATAAGGTTAACTTAGACAAAGGCAGTGTCATTAGCAGTATAAAATATAAAAATATAGGAGTAACAAAAAGGGATACAATTATAACTGAAGGTTTCCAAGGGCCCTTGACATGGCGATGCGCCTGGTTCTGGGGAGTTTACAGTAGAGTTCAAAGGCTCTGCTGGACCATCTGCCAGGGGCTTGTATATCTTTGTCAGGAAAACCCATCGTGGCAAGAATAGATGGAATTCCTGCCCTAAAGGAATGGCCAGTAACTGAGCATACTGAATAGTCGATGTAACTGCTAAGCCAAGTACGTAGTTTAGCATTAAGGTTTGTAGGAGTGAGTGTTTTCCCAGAGTTGAGTCTGAAGGCTGGAAGGTTTGGTGCACAAGTTTTGGTATTAAACCACTTGTCATAAGCATGTACAGGGCAAAGATCACTGTTAGTGGGGTATATGTCAATAACCACTGGTTTGTGTAAGGAACACTTAGAATGTTTAAGGGTGACGTCAAGAAATTTGACAGGGAGATTATCAATTGTGGTGAAATTGATAGCGATGTCTTTGCAGAGTAGAGTATAATTTGGGTCAAAAGAAGTAGGGCTCTTGGTCAGTAGTTCGCCCATACGAAAAGAGCCGTGGAAGGCTAAGGTATAAATGAGCCAGTAAAGTCTTTTGTCATGATAAGAAAGGCGATCACTGCTAATCTGCGTTTTTAGAATTCTAAGAATGGTTGGAGTAACTGGGATGCGAGTAGGTTTAATCACAGGGTGAAGCAACTCAACATTTTTCTTTCCAGTTAGAATTTGATTTACAAGATCTGATCTGATATTAGGAACTTGCAATCCTTTGGTAAGGTGCAATTGACGAAGGCCAGCCAAATAAGAATTGATAGTGGAAGCACTAAGATTCCTGCCATTCAACCATGAAACAAAGGTCATAATATAAGATTCAGGAATAGGGAAAGGAATGTCTTGATCTTTAAAGCATAGATTAAGCATTTTAGTTGCTGTTTTGTAGGAAGACCACTGACCAGGTCTGTTTAGACAGCGAGTGGTTGGCTAAAGCGCTCAATGAGCTGGCCACAGCAGGTTGAAGGTTAAATTGCGAAAATGTAGAAGGAGAGAAAACTCCAGCTGGGCCATATTTAGAAGAACCAGTAATTTTAGCTGGGATAAAAGTCGGAAGGCTAGCAGCTGAAAGAGCAATAGATTATCAAAAGAAATGTAAGAAAAAGTAATAATTATGCATTAAAGGATATATATAATTGTAATAAAGATGTAGGATAACGAAATAGTTATGTATAACGGATATAAATTGTAATAAAGCTGTAAAATAATGAAATATTTGTGCATAAAAGGATATAAACTGTGAAGTATACAGGGAATTTATAAAATTGAAATAAATATTAATTAGCTAGATATAGATTGTAGAGATCCTGAAGGATATTGAAACCTGTGATTAGATCTAGTAATGACTGAACTATGACAAATGTCTGAGGATATTGAAAAACTGGGATAATATATAGGTGTTATGATATCCGCCTGGGATATGACTGTTATATCTACCTGGGATAAAATGTAATTACTTTGACATCCATTAGGGGTATGACTGTAATATCCACCTGGGATAATATATAGTTAAATGGATATCCACCTGGGATAAGATTGTAATATCCACCTGGGATAATATATAGGTAATTCGATATCCACCTGGGATAAAATATAATTAAATCAATATCCATCTGGGATAAGATTGTAATATCCACCTGGGATAATATATAGGTAAATCGATAACCACCTGGGATAAGTCTGAAGTATCCACCTGGGATAAGATAGTAATATCCATCTGGGATAAGATTGTAATATCCACCTGGGATAATATATAGGAAATCGATATCCACCTGGGATAAGACTGTAGTAATCACCTGGGATAAGAAAGTAAAATCCACCTGGGATAGGACTGTAATATCGACTTGGGATAAGATTAGAAGAGTAAGCGACATAATAATAAATAATAACAACATTAATAAATATAATAAGTACAAGGGAAAAGACTGTAAAATCTACAGTGAAAGATTAAATGAAGCAAGGGAAACAAGGAAAAAATAAAAACCAAGATCCGCCTGGGAAAAGACTGAGAATAAATAAGAAATAATAAATACAATAACCACCTGGGGACTTATAATTCGTAAAGCTAAGGAAAAAGAGCAGATGAAAAAGAAAATAAGTAGGGAAATAAATGATCAAGATAAGAAACCCAACCTTGAGAAGGAAGGTCCGTAGGAGGAACAGTAGAGGCCTCTGGCCAGAGAAGAAGGGGGAATCGAATTTGTAGAGCCCCAGGTCCTCTCTCTAGTAGGTCATCAACCCTCTGTTGAAAGGTAAGAAGGTTGGCCTTGACATCAGGTTTAATAGCAGTCCTGAGGAGCTTACTGAGTGGGACTCTAACTCATTAGCCGGTAGGAAAGCCCGGCGCATCATCCCAGCTAGCTCCAGGGAACACAGCAGGAGCGAGGGGGAAGCCCCATAGAGCAGCAATTGGGGACTGTGAGGAGGGGGGAGAAAGGGAGAACTCTGAATCAAACAGGCGAATACCAGGGAAATAGAGATCCAGGTAGAGGGGGTTCTCCGCTAGTTGGGTTTCAGAGAGCGGAAAAAGCAGAACAACCAGCTTAGCAAAGGAGTCAGAGGTAGTATAACAGAAAGCCCGTAGGCAGAACTCTAACAGACCAGCTTGAGACAGGAGAGCTGCAGGAACATTAGAGTTGCCCTGAGTGAACCGGAAATCAAGGTCCAAGGAGCTGACGTAAGCAGAACAGAGAGATCCTGGCGGGAACTTGAATATAGTCAGGTCCTCGATGGACAAGACTAGCTGAGTTGGAGTAGAGGTGGTCCAGTAGTTGGCAGTGCTGAAGGACTTATCGGTCCAAAGGGAACCCAGTAGGTGAAAGGAGGCAGAAGCCACTCTGAGGTTGTCCGGGCTGAGAGTAATAGATAAGCATCCTATGATACCGCCGTTCCAGTTGATATTGTTCAGTAGCACAGTAGGGAAATCAGCTGTCCAGTTGACGGACAGCGCTACAAAATCCTCTGCTGAGAGGTCATCAGGGTTGTTAAAAGCAGCACTGGAGATAACAGTCCTGTCAGGGACACCCGGAGGCATGGCTGAAAAGAATAAAATTAGATAAGAAGTAAGAAAGAATAATCAAGGTTAAGGATAGGAATAAGGAAAAATAAATAAGCAATATAATTCGACATTAAGAAGTAAGAAAAATAATTAAAGTTAAGAATAGGAATAAAGAGTAAATAAATAAATAAGCCATAAAAAAGAAAGACCGACGTTAAGGATTAAGGACTTTAGCTAAAAGAGGACTGTAAACAGTAAAGAGAAATAGATAAATCATTAATAATCGTCTAGGTAAGGGTACAATTAGCTCACTAGTTCAAAAGAGCTTAGGGAGAGAATCAACAAACCATAAAAGTAAAGAAACAAATAAAGGATAATCAATTAATTATAGATAAAGAAATGATAGAAGGAAAATTTAACCAAAAAACTGTAGAATTAAAATTAAAGATAAAGAAAACTGTTTGAAAAGAAATTTTTTAACCGCAAAGATCGGAAGAATAATTATAACAAAGGAACTAAACTGATTAATTAATTTTAATAAATAGAGAAAGCTGTAAAAGATGACTAATTATAGAATCAATAACTAGCAATAGACAACGTAGGTATTAATTAAAATTAGAGTAAAATTAACTGATAATTAATTACTACTAAAAAAAAAAAAAGAAATCTCTAAAAGAGATTAAATTGAGAATTAATAACTAGTAATAGACAACGGCAATAATAAATAACTAACGAAATAAACTTATTAATCACTTTAAAATAATTAAAGAATACAAGAAAATTTAAAAAGAGTAAACTGTAACTATCCTGTATAGAAACTGAAGAAGTAGATAACTGAGATAACTGGTCAGCGTAGAGGTCTAGAAGGTAATGAGTTGTGAATGAGAGTCAGGTAGTGACATAGAGAGAGAGAGAGAGTCCATGTGGGGAGAGGAAATGTGTAACAGTACTGTACAGTATGTACATCGTGAACTGAAGGACCGTCCCAGATGTCGTCTTCAATTTGTTTAACTTATAGCTGTGCCATCTATAACCTAAACAACAATTAGTAATTTAAAATAGATTTATTTTGAGTACAGATTTTTTTTTCTGTATACGCCTTTGTTAATTTTTTAAAGAAAACATACAGAATAGTGTCACTGGCTTATTTTTTAAGGGGGGGGGATGCAGGAAATATTCAATATTGTAAAGTATCAAAATATTTATGTAAAATAACAGATTCAAAATGAAAACTAAAGATTTTGAATCTTTCTGTAAAAAATGTTAAATTTTACTATTTGCAATGATGGATTTTTCATTAGTAATTTAAAATAGATTTATTTTGAGTACAGGGGCTTATCGAGGGGAGGGGGGGGGGTAGAGGGGACGAAAATCCCAGACCCCCTCTGGTCGGACCCCAGGCACTTCAATATACATATTTGTTTGCTTAATAATTGCCAATTTGTCCATTTTATCATATTTTATAAAAATCTTTTAAGCCTAACAAAACTCTATTTTTGTCTTAATACAGTATTTTAGAGTGATGAAGAACAACCCCTAACAGGGTGAACTAAAGAAGCGCGCCAAAATAAAAATGCAGATAAAAATTAAAGCTTTTAAAGAATTAAAAAGTACAATCTATTTATTATCAGAAATTGTCTATATCTTATTTGTAAAATCTAGAATAACTTACCTTTATGAACATTGAACATTATTAAATGTAATTTTATCTTTATAAATTTAGGAGAAAACATGGATCACTGTTCTGATCCTCTGCTATGTGAACCAAAGAGAATCAAGAAGAGTCAAGATAGATGTCCTTGTCTTGCATCTGAATATGCTGCAACTACTGCAAAAAACCTGAAGATTCATGTTGAAAGTAATCATGAAAGAGTGAGATATCCCTGTACTAAATGTGATTATATTGGAAATACAACAAATAACCTGAAGGTTCATGTTGAAAGTAAACATGAAGGTGTCAGATATCCTTGTCCAAAATGTGAATATGCGGCAACTACAGCAGGTAGCCTGAAGCTTCATGTTCAAATGAAGCATGAAGGAGTGAAATATCCATGTTATCATTGTAATCATTCCGCGATTACAGCAGACCATCTGAAGATTCATGTTGAAAATAAACATGAAGGAATAAGGTATCCTTGCCCTAAATGTAAATATGTGGCGACTACAGCATTTAACTTGAAGATTCATGTTGAAAGTAAACATGAAGGTGTCAGATATCCTTGTCCAAAATGTGAATATGCGGCAACTACACCAGGTAGCCTGAAGATTCATGTTGAAAATAAACATGAAGGAATAAGATATCCTTGTCCTAAATGTAAATATGTGGCAAATACAGCATTTAGCCTGAAGCTTCATGTTCAAATTAAGCATGAAGGAGTGAGATATCCATGTTCTCATTGTAATTATTCCGCGACTACAGCAGGCCATCTGAAGATTCATGTTGAAAATAAACATGAAGGAATAAGGTATCCTTGCCCTAAATGTAAATATGTGGCAACTACAGCATTTAACCTGAAGATTCATGTTGAAAATAAACATGAAGGAATAAGTTATCCTTGTCCTAAATGTAAATATGCTGCAACTACAGCATTTAGCCTGAAGATTCATGTTGAAAATAAACATGAAGGAATAAGATATCCTTGCCCTGAATGTAAATATGCTGCAACTCAGAAATATGATCTGAAGAAACATTTGAAAAGTAAACACAAATGAGTAAGATATATCTGTTTTTATTGGCAATATATACTGCAACTAAAGCTAGAGATCGAAAGAAATGTTTTAAAATTACCATAATAATAATATCACATTTACTTATTATTCAAGAATTGTACTAAGAATTCCAAGAAAATCATTTTATTAATAAACTAAGTGCTAAAGATTAATAAATTTTTTTGTATAGTTTACTTTTCTATGGTCGTAATTTAATGAATTTGAGCCGCGTCTTAAATTCCCCAAAAACCGGTTTTAATTAAGCGCAGGCTTAAATCTTGAAACATAGAACAGAAATTTAAATGGAACCATCCATAATTGAGCTACGTCTCAATTTAAGCCGCGGCTTAAATTCTTTTAATTCGGCCTCAGGTGAATGTTTCCAATTCATTTCATTAAAAATATAGTTCCCTTGTATGTTTTTAAATATTGACAATTATTTATCTATCCAAATTATCATTTAATTATTGATGGGCCATGGATGAATCAAATTGATAAAAATATATTAAGCAATGAACTAATTTTGTATTAAGAGGACACAAGAAATGGTCTCTGCATTTCATTGATTATGCTTAATTCATGTTTCAGATAAAATGGCAGAAATGATGACAAACGAATTAGATGTGAATTTAACCTCTACTGTAGTAGAAGATACATGTTTTGTGAATATACCTGATGATGAAATAAAGATTGAAAATACAGAAATTCAAGGTAAATTTAGTAGTTTTACATTTAAAAAGAATTGAATTAAGCCACAGCTGGTTCATTTTTAAAGGAATGGGGAGGGGGGGGGGTCAGAAAATATTTGGCATTGTTTATAGGTTTTCAATAATGAATTGTAAAAAAAAGATAAGTACAAAGTAAAAGATTTAGAATTTTTGTGTAAAAAAAAAAAATATTTCTAAAGAATAACATTAATTAACAGTACTATAACCATTTTTGACAAAATAATATAACAATCCTTTAAGAAAAATAAAAATGCAGATAAAGAATTTAAGCTTTTAAAGAATTGAAAAGTACAATCTATTAAGTATCAGAAATTGTCTATATCTTATTCGTAAAATCTAGAATAACTAATCTAAAAAAGTAATCATGAAAGAGTGAGATATCCCTGTACTAAATGTGATTATATTGGAAATACAAAAAATAGCCTGAAGGTTCATGTTGAAAGTAAACATGAAGGTGTCAGATATCCTTGTCCAAAATGTGAATATGCGGCAACTACAGCAGGTAGCCTGAAGCTTCATGTTCAAATTAAGCATGAAGGAGTGAGATATCCATGTTCTCATTGTAATTATACCGCTACTACAGCAGGCCATCTGAAGATTCATGTTGAAAGTATTCATGAAGGAGTGAAATATCCATGTTCTCAATGTGAGTATGCCGCAACTACAGCAAGTAGCCTGAAACTTCATGTCGAAAGTAAACACAAAGGATTGAGGTATCCTTGTTCCCAATGTGAGCATGCTGCAACTACAGCAATGGCTCTGAAGAGACATATTGAAAGTAAACATGAAGGAGTAAGATATCCTTGTTCTCAATGTGATTATGTTGCATCTCAAGGAGGTCATCTGAAGATTCATGTTGAAAGTAAACATGAAGGAGTGAAATATGCATGTTCTCAATGTGATTATGTCGCAACTCTAGTTGGCTCACTAAAGGTTCATGTTGAAAATAAACATAAAGCAGTAAGATATTCTTGTCCTAAATGTAAATATGTGGCAACTACAGCATTTAGCCTGAAGATTCATGTTGAAAATAAACATTTAGGAATAAGGTATCCTTGTCCGAAATGTGAGTATGCTGCAACTCAGAAAGGATATCTGAAGAAACATTTGAAAAGTAAACACAAATGAGTAAGATATATCTGTTTTTATTGGCAATATAAACTGCAGCTAAAGCTAGAGATCGGAAGAAATGTTTTAAAATTACCATAATAATGATATCACATTTACTTATTATTCATGAATTGTGCTAGAAATTACAAGAGAATCATTTGATAAAAGTGCCAAAGCCTGAAATTTTATATTTTGGTTTGTTTACATTTCTAGAATGGTAATTAGTTATTCCGGGAGAATGTTTTCAATTCAGAAATTCTAATGTCAATACTTCTTCATTTGAATTTTTTCACCTTTTGTTTGAATGATAATTTTGTACATCTTGACAATTATTTTTCTTCCAAATTATCATTTAATTATTGACGGGCCATGAATTAATTAAATTGTTTAAAAATATATTAAGCAATGAACTAACTTCGCATTGATATTCCGTATTGCTTTTTATTTTGCTTAGTTCATGTTTCAGATAGAATGGCAGAAATGATAAAACACGATAAGATAAACTCTACTGTTGTAGAAGAAACATGTTTTGTGAATATACCTGAAGATAAAATAAAGCAGGAAAATACAGAAATAGAAGGTAAACTTGATAGTTTTCATTTTCAGGGCGTAGAACTCAGAGCTATCACACACTTCAAATCTTAAATTGAAGCGTTTGCCGTTCGGAATTGGGGGTCTGAGCTAAAATGAACAATAGTTCAAACGAACAATAGTTCAAACGTACCATTATAGTTCAAACGGCAGTAGTTCAAATGAGAATCCACCAGTTTTGTCAATGATGTTTTTTATCCAAATTATTAGTTTATTATGGTCTCAAATGAATTTATTTATTTATAGAAAAAAGCAATGCATTTTTTACTAAGCCCCTATTAAAAATTAATGTTTATTCATCTTTAATTATATGTCGTCTTGCATCTTGTAATAGTGGAGTCATAATGTCGTCTTACAGCTGATCAGCTGTCCACGGCACCTTTTACAAATCAGAGCCCGTTCTCTTTAAGGAGAGGATGTTGCGTAGACGTTGGAACATTACCAATCAGACGAATCAGACAGACATTTCTAATAACTTTGTTAGAAATCAAAACTTAAATAGAAACACCGTCAATTATTGCATTGAATAAATTTAGTGATAATCAAAAAAGAAAAGATGGGTCCGTATAGTTTATGATTTTTGGACCCCAGCCCCCCACCCCCCTCCCATCAATTTTGTACATGACCATTTTTATTTTTTAGAAAATCGTTTTCTAGGAAATTACTTAAAAGATAAATTGGATGCATTAACAGGCAAATTTTCATAATTTTTAATTATTTTTAGTTTTTACCCAAAAATTCAGCAATTAAAACCCTTAAAACCATAAAAATTGTTTTTCTCATTTTTTCTATTCCCTATTTCTTTGAAACCTCATGGTGTTTAATTTTTGGGAGGGGATTAATTATTTTGGATAGGGGGAAAGATTAATTCAAAGAAAGGCACTAAGATTTTTTTTAAAACGGAAAAAGAGGAAATGCCTCAACTAAATAAACTTTAAAAAGTTTTTAAAAAAAACGGAAACGCCTCAAAAAACCTTTATATGGTGGTGTATTTTTCGACCTACACATAAACCGCCATACTCCATTTCTGACCTACGCCAAATCCGCTATACTACACATCTGACCTACTAGCACGTGATATTACAGCTGCTATATGGACTTGTGGCCGCAGCGCCCGGCCCCCTAGCCTGTCCTAGCCGCGGCGCTCGGCCCCCTAGCCTGTCCTAGCCGTAGCACTCGGCCCAGAAATTGTCTTAACCTAACCTAACCCTCAAATAATAGTAAAATAAACAGCTGGCGTAGGTCCGATATTGCAGTAAGTTCAATAATGTTTTGTAAAAAAAGATAAGTACAAAGTAAAACATTTAGAATTTTTGTTTTAAAAAAAATATTTTAAAAAAATAACATTTTTTAACAGTATAGAACCATTTTTGACAAAAAATATAACAATTCTTTAAGAAAAATATAAAATGTTTTGATAATGTTTAATTCTTGAGAAAAGGTTACATTACAGCTTTAAACCAAATATTCAGAATTCATTATATTTGAGTAAATTTGACTGTTAAACATTTAATAATTTCTCATGAAACAACAAAATCTTTGTTCATATGAACCTGTATACAATTTTAGCTTCATAATAATGTCATGGTCATCTTTCTAGACATTTTTTTATTTCTTGGTCTCCACTATTTATACTATTTTTTTGTTTGTTTGAACTGTTTTTTATGTTTGCCCTAATTATTATTTTACCATCTCCAGAAATGAATCAAGTTGTTCATTAAACAAAATAAACCCATTAAATAATTTTGTATATACTTAAAAGCACTTAATAGTGTCTGTATCGCATTAATTATGCTCAATTCATGTTTCAGATAGAATGGCAGAAATGATAAAACACGAATTTGATGTCAAGGACTGTAAGATAAACTCTACTGTTGTAGAAGAAACATGTTTTGTGAATATACCTGAAGATGAAATAAAACTTGAAAATACAGAAATACAAGGTAAACTTGATAGTTTTCATTTTCAGGGCGTAGAACTCAGAGCTATCACACACATTTCAAATCTTAAATTGAAGAGTTTGCCGTTCGGAATTGGGCTCCCCCCACCCCCTCTTAAACAAATATACATTATTTAGGGGAATTTTAAAAATCGAATATTTAGGCCTACATGAGTTTCCTCAAAAAAAATCAGCCCACTCGGTTCAGCTGTTTGACCAGCCATAGCGAACATAAATAAAAGAAGAGCTTTATTATATAGATCACAATTTTGCTCCAACTTTTTTAGCAAAGTTTTTCATTTACAAAAATCCTAGACCCCCTCTGGTCGGACCCGGACCCCTTAGGCACTTCAACATATATGATTGTTTTCTTAATAATTGCCAATTTGTCCATTGTATCATATTTTATAAAAATCTTTTAAACCTAACAAAACTGTATTTTTGTCTAATTACCAGAAATTTTTTATATTTTATCCTTTATGAACATTGAACATTATTAAATGTAATTTTATCTTTATAAATTTAGGAGAAAACATGGATCACTGTTCTGATCCTCTGCTATGTGAACCAAAGAGAATCAAGAAGAGTCAAGATAGATGTCCTTGTCTTGCATCTGAATATGCTGCAACTTCTGCAAAAAACCTGAAGATTCATGTTGAAAGTAATCATGAAAGAGTGAGATATCCCTGTACTAAATGTGATTATATTGAAAATACAACAAATAACCTGAAGTTCATGTTGAAAGTAATCACGAAAGAGTGAGATATCCCTGTACTAAATGTGATTATATTGGAAATGCAACAAATAACCTGAAGGTTCACGTTGAAAGTAAACATGAAGGTGTCAGATATCCTTGTCCAAAATGTGAATATGCGGCAACTACAGCAGGTAGCCTGAAGCTTCATGTTCAAATTAAGCATGAAGGAGTGAGATATCCGTGTTCTCATTGTAATTATACCGCTACTACAGCAGGCCATCTGAAGATTCATGTTCAAAGTATTCATGAAGGAGTGAAATATCCATGTTCTCAATGTGAGTATGCCGCAACTACAGCAAGTAGCCTGAAACTTTATGTCGAAAGTAAACACAAAGGATTTAGATATTCTTGTTCCCAATGTGAGCATGCTGCAACTACAGCAATGGCTCTGAAGAGACATGTTGAAAGTAAGCATAAAGAAGTAAAATATCCTTGTTCTCAATGTAAGTATGTTGCAACTGACACAAGTAACCTGAAAAAACATGTTAAAAATAAACACGAAGGAGTGAAATATCCTTGTTCTCAGTGTGAATATGTTGCAACTCAAACCAGTTCACTAAAGGTTCATTTTCAAAATATTCATAACGCAGTTAGATATCCTTGTCCTAAATGTAAATATGTGGCTACTACAGCATTTAGCCTGAAGATTCATGTTGAAAATAAACATGAAGGAATAAGGTATCCTTGTCCGAAATGTGAGTATGCTGCAACTCAGAAAGGATATCTGAAGAAACATTTGAAAAATAAACACAAATGAGTAATATATATCTGTTTTTATTGGGAATATATACTGCAGCTGAAGCTATAAATGTAAAGAAATGTTTAAAAATTGTCATATTAATAATATCACATTTACTTATTATTCAAGAATTGTGCTAGGAATTTCAAGAGAATTATTTGATAAAAGTGATAAAAAAATTTATATTCTGGTTTGTTTTCTTTTCTAGAATGGTAATTAGTTATTCTGGAAGAATGTTTTCAATTCAGAAATTTTAATGTCAATGCTTCATTTGAATTATTTCGGTGACATGGAAACGCCTCAACACGGAAACGACTCAACACGGAAACGGATCAAAAATTATTTTTGAGGCATTTCCGTTTTTTTTAGAAATTCGAGGAAATCCCTCAAAAGTTCAGAATTGTTGAGGGATTTCCGAATATTTTGTATCCGTTTCCCAATATTTAGAGTTGAATGGTTTCCTCTTTTTTTTGATCAATTTCCTCATATTTTTAGGTCTGTTTCCTCATATTTTTGATCCGTTTCCGCTTTTTTTCAAAAACTTTAAGAATCTTAATTTGTTGATCGGTTTCCTCAAATTTTTGATCCGTTTCCTCATATTTTTGATCCGTTTCTGCTTTTTTCAAAAACTTTAAAAATCTCGTTTTGTTGATCGGTTTTCTCAAATTTTATGTCCGTTTCCTCATATTTTTGATCCGTTTCCGCTTTTTTCAAAAACTTTAAAAATCTCAATTTGTTGATCGGTTTCCTCAAATTTTAGGTCCGTTTCCTCATATTTTTGATCCGTTTCTGCTTTTTTCAAAAACTTTAAAATCTCAATTTGTTGATCGGTTCTTAAATTTTAGGTCAGTTACCTAATTTTTTATGATTCGTTTCATCTTATTCAAAACTTTTAAATCATCTTTTTTGGCATCCGCAGGGGAGTAACGAGAGCATTTTCAGAATTTAAAGTAAAAAACAGCAATTTTTAATTGTTGAAGGGATTGTTCTGCGCTCAATAATATACCAAATTCTTATAATAACAATGGTTTGTTCTTGTTTGCTAAACATACTTTGTCATACAACTTTAAAACGAGTTAATAAATTAAAAAAAAAAATTTTATAATCTTATAGTGCCTGACTAACAAAATATCGTTTCTAAAACATTTCAGAAACGTTATGTAAGGTAGCGTGACGTTATAGTTGAAAGGGGGTATAGGCTTAATGCGATAAAAAAATTTTCGAAAAGGGGGGAACCCCCCCCCCCAGACCATTACAAAATATTATATAGCCCCCCCCCTAGCAAAAGTCCTGGTTGCGCCTCTGCTTGAACCTACCTATAGAGTAAAGACATGTGTGTGGAAGAATGTACCCGGAGAACATAAACAGTTGTAAATGCCACTCTTTAAAAAGTTAGTTGTAATTACAGCGACAGTCCCTTTATTTATCAATCCAAAGCTTGGGTTAGAAAAGATCTATCCTGAGACAGTCTAGATGTCTAAAGAGATGCGAAATTTAAGTTTTGATCCTTTCTTTCACTTCACACTTTATCCTGAACATTTAATTATTAGAATAAAAATGCCGAAGTTAAAAAATAACTGAGTTTCCCTTTGTAATGTTTTGTAAGAACGTTATTTTATGTGTGCAGGTACCAACAAGTTCTCCAACTTTTTACTTCAATTGTGTGTTCTTCAACTTGGTGGTTAACGTGGGAACCCCTCCATTAGCATAGCTGCCATTAGCCCTGTGGAAAGACTTCCAGAGCCTTTTGATATGCAGAATTGCTTCCATTCCCCACAAAACCATCTCCGTGCCTCATGCATTTTTGATTCTGCTTGCTGTGTTAATTTTTCGCTTATTTCTATGGCTGAACCAAGCAAAATCAAAATATACTTTATAGTATACTCCACAAAAGTTTAGAGAATCGATTAATCTACAAAGTTGAAATATTAATTTATTCAATTGATCTTAACTTCTTTAAAAGACATAAATAGCAGTCTTAAGAAATAGTTTTCCTGTTGTAAAATTCGGGATCAAAATGAAGGCATGGAGACAGAATGGCAAAGGCTTAAAGACAGTTTTACTGGGATCGGAAGGTATTGCGTGCATCAGAAGGCTCCGGAGGTCTCTCTTTTCACAAGTTTTTTTAAAGTTTGATCTAAACCCAAGAATGGATCAAAAACTAAAATGAAAAGAAATTGCTAAAAAGTAATACTAGATTTTTATGGTTATGAAAAAAGTAGAAACTGATATACAATAAAAAAATTTTGTAATAAGCGGAAATGGATCCAAAATATGAGGAAATGGACCATAAATTTGAAAAATCAGATCAAAAAATGAGATTTTTAAAGTTTTTAAAAAAAGCGGAAATGGATAAAAATAATAAGGAAAGGGACCTAAAATTTGAGGAAACTGATCAACAAATTAGGATTTTTAAAGTTTTTGAAAAAAGCGGAAACAGGTACAAAATATGAGGAAACGGACCTAAAATTTCAGGAAACTGATCAACAAATTGAGATTTTTTAAGTATTTGAAAAAACCGGAAACGGATCAAAAATATGACGAAACGGACCTATAGTTTGAGGAAACCGATCAACAAATTGAGATTTTATAAGTATTTGAAAAAACCGGAAACGGATCAAAAATATTAGAAAACGGACCTAAAATTTGAGAAAACCGATCAACAAATTGAGATTTTTAAAGTTTTTGAAAAAACCGGAAACGGATCAAAAATATGAGGAAACGAACCTAAAATATGAGGAAACGGATCAATATTAAAGTTTAGGAAAAAAGCGGAAACGGATCAAAAATATGAGGAAACGGACCTAAAATTTGAGGAAACCGATCAACAAAACGAGATTTTTAAAGTTTTTGAAAAAAGCGGAAACGGATCAAAAATATGAGGAAACGGATCAAAAATTTGAGGAAACCGATCCAAAATATGAGGAAACAGATAAATTTGAAAGTTTTAGAAAAAAGCGGAAACGGATAAAAAAAATGAGGAAACGGACCAAAAATATTGGGAATCCCCTCAAAACTATTGGGAAATCCCTCTAAAATATTTGAATAAAATAAAGGGGAAACGGATATACAATTCTGGGAAATCGATCAAAAAAAAGAGGAAACTCCTCAAAATTTGAATTTAGAGGGGTTTCCAAAAAATTTGAAGAAAATGCGGAAATGTCTCAAAAAAACCGGTTTTTGAGGGGTTTCCGCGTATTTTTGATCCGTTTCCGTGTTGAGTCGTTTCCGTGTTGAGGCGTTTCCATGTAACCATTATTTCCCCTTTTGTTTGAATCATAATTTTCATCTTGACAATTATTTTTCTTCCAAATCATCATTTAATTATTAACGTGCCATGAATGAATTAAATTGTTAAAAAATATATTAAGCAATGAACTAACTTCGCATTGATATGCTGTATTGCTTTTTGTTTTGCTTAGACCATGTTTTAGATAGAATGGCAGAAATGATAAAACACGAATTAGATGTGAAGAACTGTAAAATAACCTCTACTGTAGAAGATACATGTTTTGTGACTATACCTGATGATGAAATAAAGCTTGAAAATACAGAAATTCGAGGTAAACTTGATATTTTACATTTAAAAAAATTGAATTAAGCCACAGCTGGTTAATTTTTAAATGGCCACATTTATTTAAAATGGTCTTGTATTCTTGGTCAAATTTTCTGTATCTACGCAAAAAAAAAAAGAGAAACCACAATTGTAAATGATCAGATTTGAAGTAGAAAAATAAGAATACTGATCATTAATACTTTAAAACTCAAAAACTAATAGGGGACCGTTGAGAATTTGAAAGGGCACTTAATACTTGGAGAGTCTATAAACGGTTTTTTATTAAACAAATTTTATATTCATTTTTTTTCGATTTTTGTTTAACAATTACTGTGTTAGGTTAGATCATTTTTAAAATCAATGTAAAAAGTTGACTAAAATTCAAACCAATTTTAACATTTTCAATTCCAAAATTGTTAGAATTCTAGTTAAAAGGAATGTTTGTATTTTTGGTTCAAAGTAGTTGTATTCATATTCAATTATATATAATTATAATTATATATAATTTATAAATAAATTAACTATAATTTTGTCACTTATATTTTTGGTCTTTATATGTTTGCCTTGTCCCAATTTACATATGTATTGATAATTGATATATCGCATACTACTATTATTCTGAATTCTGAATCATGAGAGTATGAGAAAAAAAAATATTGGGCGCGCGCGTGCATTTTTGTCAGTTTTGTTTGGATATGATCTGTACAGAGAAATGGATGTACATTGTATGATTGTACAATACATATTTCTGAGTTCACACTTGACATGCCTGTAATTAGCGTCCTCTGACGACAGGGGCAGCTTATGATATTTTTCAGGGGGGGGGCAAATAATTGAATTATTGTGCGCGCCAGAATTCCCCCCCTTGCATTTGGACAATTTAATGTCAAAACCATGAGGAGCTTTGGGTTGCAAGGGGAAAAATGTGTTAGCAAGATTTTGATATTAATAACAAATATTCTTTTAGAGTGAAAAAGTGGCACCACATGCAATTTTTTTAAAATCTGTTCTTAAAATTATAAATTAGATGGCTAGAAGGTTGGCTCCTAATTTTTCCACACCTTTCCAGAGAGTGGGACGTCCTCCCAATTTACCAAGGGGGAAAATCCCCTAATTCCCCTATCATAGATATATTATAGACTGATATATATATATATATATATATGAATTTTCTGGCTGGGGTGTCATGCAGTTCATTAGACATTGGACCCTGGACTTCAAATTTGTCTCTCATTTTCGTAAAGTTAATAATTGTCAATCGAGTAAAGAAAAACATTTTAAGTCTTTAAAACTTGGTAAAAGTTAGCCTCCTTCTTTGTATCAAAGAAACTGTCGGAGACACTAAAGATTTAAACAACCTTGGTAGTATTCAATAATTGAAATTTTAGATAAATTTCTCAATATCTCAGTCAATTTTTAAGGAACAAAAATGGCAGACTACTTTTTGGAAATGCCAAAACAATGAGCATTTGATGCTACTAATGTCTTGAGAGGCAATGTCATGTTTACACAATATTAGTTATAGTATTTCGTTTTTTCTTACTCCAGAGCCCACCACTTACTAATAATCCACTCTGTTTTGGACCCTGAACTTCCCTTCTAACATTTTTTAAATTAACTAGTTATTTTTCAAGAATGAACGATAAACAGAATGAAAATTTGTCAGAGTGAAACCTAAAGTACACAATTTAGAAATTTCACTTAAAAACTAGGGTCCACTTAACTACATCAGCTGTGAAGCCCATCCAAAAGTATTACATGTATGTACGCTGGTCATTAACAGTTCAGAAAGGTAGATAGAATCATATCTACAAGCTGGCCGTGTCCCCGTCGTCCCCTCCCCTTAAGCCGCCTCTGTATGACGATGCTAAGTTATGTTTAAATACTTATAAAATATCCCAGAAAGTAATACGTTTTGCTACCTCCTCCCCACCCCACCCCGACCACCCTTTATAAAGTCAGGTTTAATAGAAAATCACCTAAAGGCAAGAAATTGGGATTTATAATTTTCTCATAATATTGTATTATGCAATGTAAGATTTAACTTATAAAAATCTGATAAATATCAATAACTAACTGAATAAAGTACACGACTTTGCCCGTGCCCTTCTAGAAATGTCTCAAAAACATGGATAAATGTTCCAACGGTCTATTTTAAACATTAAGTATTAACATTTTATTTTTTACTATTCAGGAGAAAACAAGGTTCAAGGATTTGATCCTCTGCAATCTGAACCTAAACTAAAGAGAATCAAGAATAATAAAGATGAATATCTTTGTTCTCAATGTAAGCATGCAGCAACTACAGCAAGGCATTTGAAGAGACATATTGAAAGTAAACACAAAGGAGTGAGATATTCGTGTTCCCAATGTCAGCATTCTGCAACTACAACAAGTGATATGAAAAAACATGTTAAAAATAAACACAAAGGAGTGAGATATCCTTGCCCTGAATGTCAGCATGTTGCAACTACTACAAGTACTCTGAAGAAACATGTTAAAAATAAACACGAAGGAGTGAGATATCCTTGCCCTGAATGTGAGTATATTGCAACTCAATCAAAACTTCTTCAGAGCCAAGTTGAAAGTATTCACGGAGGAGTGAGATATCCTTGCTTAAAATGTGGATTTATTGCAACTCGAGCAGGAGATCTAAAGAGACATGTTGAAAATAAGCATGAAGGGGTGAGATATCCTTGTTTACAATGTGATTATGCCGCGACTAGAGGAAGTAGTCTGAAGCAACATGTTGAAAGTAAACATGAAGGAGTGAGATATCCGTGCTCTCAATGTGAGTATGCCGCAACTAAAGCAGGTGATCTGAAGAGACATGTTGAAAGTAAACACGATGAAGTGAGATATCCTTGCTCTGAATGTGAATACATTGCAAATAAAGTAAGTAGCCTGAAGAGCCATGTTGAAAGTATTCACGAAGGAGTGAGATATCCTTGCTTTAAATGTGGATTTATTGCAACTCGAGCAGGAGATCTAAAGAGACATGTTGAAAATAAACATGAAGGGGTGAGATATCCTTGTTTACAATGTGATTTTGCTGCAACTAGAGGAAGTAGTCTGAAGCAACATGTTGAAAGTAAACATGAAGGAGTGAGATATCCGTGCTCTCAATGTGAGTATGCCGCAACTAAAGCAGGTGATCTGATTAGACATGTTGAAAGTAAACACGAAGGAGTGAGATATCCTTGCTCTGAATGTGAATATGTTGCACCGTCAGCACAGGGTCTCAAAAGACATTTAAAGAAGAAACATGATCGCTAGTTTTTATTGTTGTTAAAGTTCGTTGTAATCGAAATTATAAAAGTTTTTCTTAGTTATTAATATATTGACTCACGTAGGTCCTCCTGGGGGTCCATATAATTCCATCTGATCAATCCCAAATGTTGATTGATTAATATTAGGGGCAGAAGTAACCATGTTGTTATTGTAAACAATTGGAAGTATATAATGTCAAGTTGTAGAAAAAATTCCACACTGCAGAATGTTTACTGCAAGGGAGTGTTTATTTTTCTGTATATCATAATTAAACTCTTACATTTAAAACTAATATTAACATCTTTTAACACCCCAAATGCAGTGCACATTTCTGAAGTGTAGTACACGTACACAAAAACTTGTCAAAGTTCACAATGAAAAGTGTACTTTCATGCCCCTAAATGTACTTTAACCCCGATCCCATATGGGATCAGAAATGGAATTATATGGACCCCTGGTCCTCTGATATCCTTAATTTATAAGTTTTAATATTCAAAAGTGTCTTAGTTAAAAAAATTTCAATTTTATATCTTTTGAATTACATTTCGTTATTTCTTTTCTTAAAGGGAGTGTTCGCGAAAAATGAAAGGGTGGTATAGACTTACGACGAAAATTAAGTGCTAATCTTTCTTCTATTTTTTTTCGCTATGGTGTCTCTGCCACGTGGAATCATTAAGAGCATCGAGAGAAGAGAAAACCTAGCGGACAAACTAATAGGTGTTTTAAGTGCATTGTATATAAATAAATACAAAATATTATGAAAAATCAACTATATGCGAATGCATCGACAAATTTTCGATGACCAAAGGTTGTAATATCTAAATAATTTGTTTGATAATAAATTGATTTTTTTACGATCCAAGTCATGGATTGCAATTTTCTCAATTTGGGTGGATGCTACGTTATTCGGTATTCGCGAACACTCCCTTTAAATCTTAAGAAAATAATTTTGTTTTCCAAGAATTGTCGTATTCCAATAAGAAATATCTAATGTATTATTTACAATACTATACACTGTAAATTAGGCAATGGCAGCACTATTTAGTTAAGTCTTCATTTTTGTTTTTAAGTGTTAAAATTATAAATATTTTTTTTTTATATATTTTTTCAAAAAGAAATATTATTTTTGATCTGAAAAAACCCAAAATGTATTAAATTTTTTTTTGATTTTATGGTTTCCGCCTTTTTAGAGAAAACAACAAAGAAAAGAACATGTTTATTTTTCAGAAAATTTTTACATTTTTCACTAACTCTATTTTCCAGATAGAACGGCGGACATTAGTATTTAGACATTATTTGTGATAATTTCCTTCAAGGAAGAAATCCTTCCATCTAATTGTATGCAGTGTACAGGATACATGTACTGGTTGTATACACAAAGATGATATAAAGATTGGAAATACAGGAATTAAAGATAAAATCAATAATTTCATATTTTCCTGGAAATCTTAAGATTACTTAATGATTAAAGGAAAGTCAAACATTTACATCTTTATATTGGGGTTAATTTGTATGAAATTAATAGTCAAATAGACAATAGTTAATTGAACAAGTGGAAAGAATACATTTTTTCGGGGGGGGGGGGGGGATGAAAAATTGGACATCCACTGGTAAGTTTTCCACCCATTTTGATTCTTGTTTATGAAAAAATTGGTCTATTTTCCCTAATTCAGCGTATATTTTGGAGAAAAATGATGGAAGATTATTTTCTAGAAAATATTTACCCCTGGACTAATTTGTTTCAGGAGTACGTCTGTCCGTAATACAGCTATCTAGAATTTGAATAATTACTAAACCCATTATTGACATCTGGCCCAATGTTATATTACTTAAAGAGTTTTATGCAATGATAATGCCCCGTAAAATTCCAAAACAGAGAGAGGGGGATTGAATTTTGTAGATCCAGAAAAATAATATCTGTATGATGCCTACGTAGAGACTGGCAGTTGGTGTAGCCGCAGTGCTCGGCCCCCTTGCCTGTCCTAGCCGCGCGCGCTCGGCCCAGAAAGTGTCATAACTTTACCTAACCCGTGGCCTTTGATATTTTCTAAAACTCCTAAAAAACAAAAATTGCGCGAAAAATGACAAATTATACATTTTTGTAAAGCTTTTTATTCCAAAAATCCGTCAAAATATGAAAAATGGCCGAATTAAAAAAAATTAAAAAATTATTTACTTGCAAGGGGGCGCAAAGTGCCGTACAAGTCTAGTATATTAAAAACGAATTGGAGGATGAATTGATACTTCTGGTGGAATTCTAGTTAATCTTTGAAAGCAATTTTTGATAATAAAAAATGTGTGCATTAAAAACTTTTTCTTATCATCTTCTTTCTGCGTCCCTGAATTTTCTAATTGATTCTCTAGAATAGGTTTAACTGTCTTACTGTCCTTGCTGTGTTGGTTTAACTCTGTATTTACTCTGAATGAGACTGTGTGGCTGGCAGACGTAGCTGTCGGTTTCCCAGCTAACATTAAATCTTCGCCAGAGTTGGTTTTCCGCCGTCGTAAATGCGATGGCGGGGGGTACACTGTACCGCAATAGTATATACTATAAGACATCGAACCAGGTGATCGGAGCTCCGCCCAACTCCAGCGAAGCTTGTCGTAGAACGAGGCGGTATAACCGCCGTCGGTCTTTATGTTAGCTGGGTTATTTGACCTATATTTGGAATTTTATTTATTTCATCTTCCTCTACAACTTCTGACAACAACAAAAATACTATAGAAAATACAGTTTTTTATTTAATTATAGCAGGTACAGCTACAATGTTTCCAATCATTCACGTGACCGTTTTCATGTAACGTAGTTGCACACCATGGAGTATCATAGTCAGCTGTCGTACAACTCTTGAACCAGCTTTCCTTATACTTGAATGGAAAAATGCACTTTTCAGGCCATGCATGATTATAACACATTGCAGATCCTAGCATGGACAATAAAAGGATGGCGGAGAAAATGCTGATCAAAGGCTTCATATTTTCCTAAATAAAAAATTTTAAGATTGTGTAAAATTTAAAAGAGAGGAATTACGTCAGTTCCGTGTTCCCCATAAAAACACTTAATCAAAACACTTATTTTGTGAGTATGTCTGAGCATAGGTGTATTCTGATTAAATTTACTTTTTTTCTATTTAAAAACAAATAGTGCCCATGACCGAAGATATAGACTCAAACGAAAAAAAAATGTTCGTTATCAATTTTGAAAAGAAGTCTATATATATATGTTTTATTAGAGCCAATATTTCGGAAAATTTGAAAAAATCTAACTTTTAACTTGTTTTTACTTCGTAGGTTTTTTAGAAGCCCTTGAAATCCATATTAGCCTTAATATGTTTAAAAAACGCAGCCCCATGGTCCAATGGTCCAATGGTCCAATGGTGCAAAAATAAAAGGACGCACTGAGGGCACTGTACATTGATGGCTTAGCTTACAATTAAGTATTCAAGAACAAGAACGAAAATAATAAATTATAAATAATACACAGATAGATAGATTTAATATGATATGCAGTGAGACATATTTAATTGTGGAATAAGAAGACGACTTTTAGACTAAAATTGTGAGTTTAAATCGTCCAAAAAACATTTAATACCGCAATTGTTCAGTTGCTGCAGACCCATTTCACATAAACATTTGTTTTCAAATAGACTGGTAAAACTGCATTAAAACAGCTTACTTTAATCATAAGATTGCTCAAATATTTTCATCTTATTCCACAGTTTTATGTATCTCACTGTATTAGTAAAAAGGTTTACCCACAAAGAATGAGACCTTATTGCTCCCAAGGCTAAAGATAATCTGAATAGGTTTCTCTTGTCTATAAAGTATTTATACAGCGTTGTAGAGTTATAATGGCAGACCCCATGCAAGGGGCGGAAGGGGAGAGAATTGAATTTTGGAGTTAGAACATTGGCGAGTTGAAAATATAAAAGAAAATTGTCAATATTTTGATATTTATTTTTCCCTTTTGCAGCCCCCCCCCCCTTTCTATAGAATAAATAAAGGATACGTCCCTGCCCCATACTGCACCTTTTTCTAAAAGAACAGATAAATGGAAACCCCACAATCTGAAAAGGGGGATTCCCTGATTTTTAGATTTGACAGAAAAATTCCTTTAAGGCTATGACCTATAATATAATAATTTCGCAGATTTGATTAGTTTCATAATGGTTGCATGATTTTAGAAAAAAATTTAATTAATAAATTCGAGTTAAGCAGTTTTGACTTTTGACGTTAATTGAATACAAACACAGACAAATATGTATGTGGTCAAAATTACGATAATCTTTTCGTATAATTGGAAAAATATAAAGTTCATCGCATATTTTCTATTTACCTTTTTGGAGGGGTTCTGAACTGTAAATAAATAAAAGAAGACTAAAAAATAAAGTTTTTTTTAGATCATTAGATGATATTATCAGTTGTAGCTAATCTTCCAGCAGCTCCAGAGTTCTAAACGAACTCTGTACCATCAAAAGGGGATTTTATAGATATTCTAAAATCAGAATAGAGTTATCATTTTCGGACCAAGTCCTGGATCAGAAAGTTCATCTACGCCTGCAGTTTCAAGCAGCTCCCTACAGAAGCAGCCTTCTACGTTTCTGCTTCAGATAGCTCTAACGGTTCATCTATACCGGCTGCAATCAGCTCCCTACAGAAGCAGCCTTCTACGGTTCTGCTCCAGACTGCTCCTTGATGTTCTGAAGATTCGTCAATATCTGCAGTTTAGAAGCTCCCTAAATCCTCCCACAGAAACTAACTACACAGTAATAACGCTCCCATATATTCCATAACAAGTTTTTACCATGAAATAAACATTTTTCAACCCCCACCATGTATCATTTAGTTAGACTTATGGTTTAACAATACATGCTTGGTTTCCGTTAGTTCCATATTGGTTTTCATTAGATCCATTCTTGGTTTTCATTGGATCCATTCTTGGCTTTCATTGGGGCAAGAATATTTAGCAATGATTAAATAAATTGAGATTCTATATCTAATATCCTTTGTAAAATATATTGTGCATTGATCACTTTTAATTTGAAATTAAACTTTTAACAGGAACTGATAATTTGCAATGCAGTATAAAAATGCAATAAATAGGCAAAGTTTAATGGATTTTGTGGACAATTTTTATTAAATTAGGCTTTTAGGGCGCTTCAGGCCCATATTATATTTCAATTGTGAACATTTTCTCTTTGTGTGTAATGTAAAACATACAAAAAACAAAGTGTTCGCGGATTTTATAAAAGAATTTTGTGGGTTTCCAAATTTAATTACATTCAAATTTTGTTGGAGGCTAATTTTTGAAAGGGGATGGTGGAGTTGGCACATTTGATGTAGGGGGGGGGGGCCCTGCCTTCATTTTTGGTTCAAATCTTCCAATTTTTTGGATGCACGCCTAATTAGGGTTCGAAATTCCTATAATAAAATCAAATTGAACTTTAATGACCTCTAATGACCTCTAATGACCTCTAATGACCTCCACAAATAGAAAATATTTCAACTATGGCTTAATGCATATCAAACGAAAGCTAGGAACC
>NW_019396223.1:40205-103975 GCF_000591075.1 Eurytemora carolleeae
CCCCCCCCCCTACATCAAATGTGCCAACTCCACCATCCCCTTTTGATCATTTATAAACCTTCCCTCGATTCAGCCGTTTTGGCGTTTATTGGTTACAAACAAACATGCAAAACCCACGTCAACTATAGATATAGATTCAGTAAATTTTATTTTTCTGACTGTTGATTAAAACATAAAAAAACGTGAAAACTCATTGTAAGTCAGTAAAGTATAATTATACTCCTCATATATAAATGGAAACCAGAATATATTCTGGCGGCTTACTGAATGGAAACCAGATTGATTTTATGTTATGCATAATCAAAACCGAATTTTTCATTCCAAAAATTGAAATTTTTTGACATACAGAATTTGCAGGATTTGTTTCTTGTCTATAATAATTAAAACTTAAAATATTCTGGCGTAGAATATGAAAACCAGAAATTTTCTGTTGAACTATTTTGGAATTCCAAAATTGAAATTTTTTCATAAATTATGAAAATCCGAGTTATTTGTCTGAAATGGAGACATTGGCTTGATAGGCCTGATTATTTGACAAACAAATTACAAATAATTTGAAAAGTACTTTTTAAGCTCTATGCACATAATAAATGAAAAATGCATTGACTTGATTGCTTTGATAGAACTTTGAATTTTAGTCTGAACTTAATCATTTTTATATCTAAGTAAAAAATGTCCTCCAAACATATTTTTAGATTAAATTTATAAAAAAAACTTATAATTCAAGATTTACAGCTCAGAAAAACTTGTAATATATAAGTATAAATATACAAGGATATCTAAGTATAGATATACAAAGCATAATGAAGAATTATTATTAAGTTTAGTTAGAAGAAGTTATAAAAGAATCTATAAAATAACATAATGATTAAATATGCAATTAGAAAAGAAAAGAATTGCATAATGGGCACAATTTGTTCTCTTTTAGTTGGGGCGAAATAATAAAAAAATAGATATGGCTGTAAAAAAAATTTAAAATATTTACAAAATATTTTGCCATGTCTTCTAGAAGTTTTACTGAGAAAGCTGTTTAAATATTCAGTGAAGATTAAACAGTTTGGAACTTGGAGTCCTCAGGGTCTGTATGCAATATCAAATATCTTGATAAGGACAAATGTATTATTTTTAAAGCTTCATTTCCATACTTCCATAAGGCTTTAATAGAACTTAGCACTTGCCTCAAACTTTGAATAGGCAATCCCTGTATCTTTGCAACTGGACGATTTGTCTTATTGGCCAAGCAGGGTGTATTGCTTCAAATATTCAAGGCCTGCTAAATGATATTGGAAGGATTGGAAAATTGAGATTTAGGCAAGGCTTGAGCTGCCTATTTATTTGTCCTATTACTGTAAATAAAAGTACACACAAAACAAAACAAAATTGAATATTAGCAAATTATAAAATAACTAGATAAAGTGCCCGGCATTGCTCGAAAAAAAAAATGAAAAAAAAGTTGAACAAAAAATCGATTTTTTAGCCTATGTCACACCCACATGCTACCCATGAGTATCCACAAAAAAAATTTCAGCCCATACGGTCCAGCCGTTGGGCCGGTTATAGGGACATAAATATGAATGTCTTGTTCTATTGTTTAGATTAAAAGAATCACAAAACTGTAACTAATGACAAATCCTGTTGTTAATTAAAGTTTTACAATCATTAATTAAAAGAATGAAACTGTGCACTTGAATAAAATTTTTGATTTCCAATATTTCTTTTGTTTTGAAGAATTGGACTTTACATAGAAGTGATGATTGTTCTGCGTACTGTACTGGCTTGCTTGTTCTTGGAGTTAGTATCAGGAAGCAGGTATAGTTTCAATGCATCGGAATTTTCATTTTAACTTTATGCTGCACTCATAAATAGTTGTTAAGAAGTTGGAATTTTAATTTCGATATTTGTTTGCAAATAAAGTAAAATTAAAACAGAAATAAACTATTATTGTAAATCAACTTGTTTTTTTGCTTCTCATATTGTTTAATAGATTAAAAAGGTTTTAGTTGTACTTCATAAATTTACGATGATTATTTTTAGGATGTTTAAGAAAATGAAGAAAATCTCCAAGCCAACATGGGATCAATTTACTAATAGACAGGAACAATTAAATATTTAAAAAAACTGTGCTGGATTGATAGACGACTTTGTATGTGAGGTCATTAACCTTTAAGTTTATTAGATTTTTAAAAGAGATCAGAGACTTAGTTTTCTCTTATATAGTACATTATGCTAAAAATTTATATACCAAAACAAATTTTTAAACAATTGGTAAAGTTGTATATTATATTGAAAAAATGCTTTAAAAAAAATCTGTGGTTCTAAGAAAGATTTTCGTTTAATGAAAACTTAAAGAAAATCGAAAAATCTCAAATTAATTTTTAACACATTTTAAGCAAATAAACCTTGAATTTTTAAGAAAAGACCCGAAAACAATGTCCTCCAATATTATTTGGAAAATTGACACTTTCTGCTCAATTGGGAATCCGGTATTTGATTTTTTAGAGCATATCATTAGATCTAATTCTATAGAACATTTATTGTTTACAAAGATTGTTGAGTCCAGCATCATAGAGTGTTCTGGAGCCTGTGCCAGGATGAAGGATACATGCAATGCTGTGCATTTTGAAGCTTCAAATAATACTTGCTCCTTTGCACAGGTGGGATAAAATGGTCTGATCTTTTGTGACTGTAGTAAATGCATTATGTGAAAAATGCATTATTTATATTGTATGCAGTGTGGGTCTAAAATTCTACTTCTAATATTCAGATTACATCATGAGATTTAACCCTAAATAATTGAATTTAAGAAGTGTCCGCTAGTGACAGCTAGAGATGCAAAAAAAAATTCTGCTCTTAGTCTTTTCCCGAAATGTCTGGCCATCCTCCTCATATTCGGCTAATTTTGAAAATAAAAATAAAATAATTTTTTGGATGTCCTTGTAGTTCGCCACTTTACAAGAAAGAACTATTTTTATGGATCTTGCTTTTTTTCTGATCCCTGTATTTAATTGAACTAGCTGTATATCTTGCTTTCTTTCTCGGAACTTTATATAGAATTGTTTATTCTTGACTAAGCAAAACACAATTTCCATGATATTTTCTTGTGGGCGGGGAGGGAGGGGGGAGGGAGAGCGATCATCTCCTTCCTCCCCCCTCCCCCCTCCTTGGCAGGGTGGGGGGAACGTTTTCCAAGCCCCCATCTTGTCCATAGCAGTCCAGTCCTTACAGCTGGTGGAGTAAAAAACCATTATCGTTGTACATGGCTTGTATACCCTTCGGATTAGACTCCTTTTTTCCGTTACACCAGGCTGAAGATGAAGTCTTGTTTTATTCTATGTACTTCCTTACTTCCCCTGTAGGATACGAGATGCGCAACTAAACACAGCGCTCCACCAAACTGTAATTATGGGACCGCATAAGATAGGTCTGCTCTTTTAGAAGAAAGTCAGCTGCAACTATTTATATCTTATTTAAAGTTGAGTTTACTGGAGGAGCCTCCTGAGGAGAAAGCACTTTCTGTGTTCATGAAAGCTCAAGCGTTCAAATCTCTGGTAAACAAATGAATTAAGAATATGAAAAATGTATCATTGTTGTAAACAGCAAATGCAAGCACTAGGGCCTAAGACAACTTAGTTCCGTGCAATTTTACAATAATTCCATGCACAAGTATATATTTTGTAATTCCTTTGAAAATTCGACTTAACACATCTCGTGTAAAGATTAATTTTTGTGTTATTGTTGGAACAATTTTAATCTTGTTGATAATTTAATGTAATATGGGTTAATAAAGGAAATGAGTTTTTGCCAACAAATTCGAAATTTAATTACTATATCTTTTCAAACTGATGTCGTAGACCTTTTATATTTCAAACTGTGAATTCTGTTAGATCAAATAATCTAAGTTTGACATATCAAAGGTTTAAACCATCAGGTTGGTAAGATAAAGGGATAAGAATATTTGAGTTTGTGACAAAAATTTAGATACTTTGTTAATATTTAAAGTAGTAAATTGCTTTAAAAAATATTTTGTTTCTTTTTAGGAACAAAAAGAAAGTTTTCTTCTAATTGGACAAGGTCATAATAAAGTTATTAAACTATTTAAAAATGTTTTTTTTTCTTTAATGACAAGCACCATACATATTAAACTAGTGAAACAAGTGACACACTTTTACTTATTTCATTGTTAATTGACATTTGTTTTTACAATATGTAACAATTCTTATTTATTTATTTATTTATTTTGCCCAAAATTATTGAATACATAAGATGATATTTATAAAAAATATTCAACTGGTATTTTAGCATATTTTCTTAGATTCAAGAACAATGACAAAAAAACACCTGTTTTTACATTTCTTCCTATGACAATATTAGTCCTTATTGTATGTAATGTACACAATAACAAAAACCAAAAATATCTTATTTTAATTAAATTAATTTCAATAAATGTACGAAAATAATGCATTTGGGGTAGGCATGGCTAGTGCGGCACGATTACAACCCAATATAGATTATCTAAAAAAATATTATTAATTATTAAAAAAAGTATTAAAATTAATATCAGTTTTTAATATTAATTAAATAAGGGAAACGGAAGTTCGTAGTAAATTTTGACTCCACTGCACTGGATACCACCAGATGGAATTCATTCTCATTGGTGGGGTTTGAAAAGTCAATTTTACAATTTAAAACTTTACTCCTTCCAGGGTGTTAGATCATTTCCCTAGAGGGATTCCTGGGGGGTTTATAATTTCAGATATCTCGAAAGGGGGGTTTTATAATTCCATTGTAGGGATTCACATATCCTTCCTGGGGGGTTTATAATTCCATTGTAGGGATTCAGATATCATTCCTGGGGGTTTATAATTTCAGATATCTTGAAAGGGGGGTTTAAAATTCCATTGTAGGGATTCATATATCCTTTCTGGGGGTTTATAATTCCATTGTAGGGATTCAGATATCATTCCTGGGGGTTTATAATTTCAGATATCTTGAAAGGGGGGTTTATAATTCCATTGTAGGGATTCATATATCCTTTCTGGGGGTTTATAATTCCATTGCAGGGATTCAGATATCATTCCTGGGGGTTTATAATTTCAGATATCTCGAAAGGGGGGTTTATAATTCCATTGTAGGGATTCACATATCCTTCCTGGGCGTTTATAATTCCATTGTAGTGATTCACCTACCCTTCCCTCAAGTGGAATGTTAAACTCCCTAGATGGATATCTTAATCCTTAATTCACCCTGCGGAATGTTTCAAATTGTGAATGGAGATTTTTCAAACACCTTCAGTAAAAAATGATATCCCTCTGGTGGTCTCCAGTGGAATTGAAATTTTACAACAAACTTCTTTGTATATATAAAGAACAAAAATTGTGTTGATATTTCTTTATTCATATGAATATATGTAAAATATAGATTTAATTTCTTCAATATTTGTATATCTTATTCCTTAATTCTTTTAAACTGTACCATTATAATTTTGTACAAATAAATAAATTAAAAAATTAAAAATGTTTAAATATGTTTAATGGCAACCAGATTTTCAATTTTATTCGTGTTTAAAGAGACTTTTTAAAGTTGTCAATATGTTTTCCATAAAGTGATAGATGTTATCAAGGTACTAATGCAAGAAAAGTTATTTCAGAAGTGTATGCATTTTTTGTACTGCAGTGTACTGTCTTTGGGTGGAGAAGTAAACACAAGACGGATGTCATAGCCTGACATGGAATCCATTTTCACAAAAATAATCTATGAAATATTCTGTTCATAGGAAACTATTATCTAAATTTTAAAGTTATCAAAATTAAATGCTTTTATCCTCCTCGGATACTAGACGACCACTGATGCATCTATTCTTGTTTACAATTTCCGCCCAGAGAGAACTGGTTTCAATATGTACGCAGAGTATTAATTTTCCTTGCATTAGTACCTTGGATACTATCAATGTTTATAACTTAGGGGTTGACTTGGTCCAATCATATCCATGTAATTTTACTTTGCCTGTAGATTTTTATTATACTACAGGAGGTAAGATGATATTTATTTTATAAATAAGCTTTCAAAATAACAAGAACTATCTATAAATGTCTTCATTGAATATTTAAAATTTGCGAAATAACATTGTTTTGAAATTTATTAACAGAACAAAAATAATATCAAAATGGTATAGTATTTTCATTTTCATTTTCCTACTCATGTCTCCTCTACCCACTGTTATATTGAGTTATATAAAAATAAGGTTTAAGGGTGGTGTTAGGGAACCCCGCCCCCCCCCCCTGCTTGGAAGAGGGTTAAGTAATATTAATGTTTTTCTCCCAAATTCATACTTTTGAAAATTGTTAATTGATATTAAAAATTCCTTTCTCCTCAAGACATTTTAATATCATTTTCTTAAAATTTAATTAATGAATTTGTTTCCAGTCTTGTGTTTTAATCTTTTTTTACTAGTCCACATCTAATTATAGGGATTGCAGTTCTCAACGGAAAAGTCTACATTTACAACCATAAAACCAATAAGTAAGTAATTCGTAAAATGGTAAGAATAAACCCTAATAAGAGGGAAAGGAGTATTGAAAATATTTTATGACAAAAGGGCAGGGATTCATCCAGAGGGGTGTGGGGTTTGGTGTGGTCACCATTTGTAACCATCTACAGGAGGGGGGGGGACATAGTGGGGTATTTTAGGAGGTCAGAGGGGGGGGGGGGCTGACTGCTTTTCTTAAAATGCATATGCCTTGTGTTTCCTGATGAGAATGGACAAGCAGGTACATGTATCTTTTATATCTTTCCATTTAAAAACAATGTATAATATAAGTTAGCTTGCATTCCTTTAAAATTATTCAATTCTTAATTATATTGGACATTGAACAGTTAACATTGTTATAGGCTTAAAAATTATTTTTTGATGAAGTTGGTCTTTAAGTTATTTTATACGCAAGAGAAATTTAAATCCTTAATTTTTGTTGATTTTATGCCTTCTCTTATTGTTAAGACCTGAGCTGGTTTCTTTTTAAACACTACGGCAACCAGATGGTGTCTCTGACTGTGTGCGTCCTAATTATTTATCATAAGATAAGAATATTACATGAGACATCTAGCGGCCAATCTGTTTTCCCTTAAAGTATGTCTTTAGGATCGACGATTCTTGTTCGTACATGGAACGCAAACTGCTGTTAACAAATAAGATTTCTAACATAACACTATTCTAATACAGGTGTTACCACCGTAGCATGGTGTTGTCTGGACCCTGGGATGAAATACCAGACTGTGTGACACCTGCTAGAAGTGCCCCCGATTTGACAACTGTTGGACCATATATTATGATGACCGGGGGCTATAATGGGGGTCTGTAAGTTCTTTATACTAGCATTCTGACTAAATGTTTAAGAATTCAATAGAAAATCACTTTGTAGGGAGTATAAGTCATTTTTACTTTTAAGCCTTGATAATATTGAGCGCTTTGATGGTACAACGTGGACAACCCTTAGCAAAAAACTAAGCCAAAGAACAGCTGATCACTGTGCTGTAGAAATAAGGTAATGTGTTTTTTCACTCAAATCCAAAATATGTAAAAATTATATTTGACAACTTGAAGCCAAACAATACTATGTTTACTTATTAATTAAGAGCTAACAGTTCTGCAAAATTGCAAAATTATTTTTGAATTTGTTTTCCAAATCACCAAAAAAGTAAGTTTGTTTAAGCTACAATTTCACTTTTTTTCGAATTACACTTCTTGTACAAATTTTCCAAAATATCCTATCTTGCAAGCAAGTATGCTTCTTATTTATCAAAGAAAAGTTACAATATGAGGAATTCTCTCACATGTTTTTCACAGTTAAAAGATACAAGAGACAGACAGGTAGGTTCTAAACCCGCCAACCCCCACACTAAAGAATCATAGGAAAAGGAATGTATTTTTGTTTGTTTAAGTTACACAGAAATGATTGTTCTTGGTGGTAATCAGCGGTGGGCAATGGTTGAGAAATATGATGTTGATGGAAATATGGTTGAAACACTACCAAACCTCAAGATAGGAAGGTAAACTCCAATACTTGACTTTTATTATTGAATTCAAAGATGCATATTATACATAGTTTTAATGTCAGACCCCCCACCCTGTATGCTTTCAGAATAATCCAAAAATACCCAATGTGGGAGATTGTCTTGTTTTATAATAGCTAAAATATATATAAATTATTCTTTTCTCCGTGCAAGAAGCCTTATAACTAACAAGAATATAGTTATAATTTTGAAATATTTAAATTATTTAGAAGTAGGGTTTGAATTTTCTTTCGGATCAATTTGGACCCGTAAAGACCTTACAGAATGATTCCTGTTAAGAATTATAAACCATTAGAACTACTGGAAATTAACAGGGGACCGAACAGGGGACCGAACAGGGGACCGAACAGGGGACCGAACAAAACAAATCTACCTTCTAAATGCTTCACTGTTCGTGACCTGTTGAAAAAAGTTCACGACTATTACAGAACATTTCCATATTGAATAATCATCCCAAAAACCTTTTTCAAAATGTCAGACCAAGACCTGCGTCATGGACTGCTTATAGATATGCTTCTATCTACCGATCTATTTTTTCTGGGCCAGCGTACATGTAATTTTGTGGGTGTGCTTTACAGCTGTTCTATCTGAGTGGACCATAGATTTTATTGGGAAATTTTAAATCAATGCATGTTGTACTTAAGTGAAGTGAAATTCAGGGTCCAAATCTGAATAAAGCTTTGTTGTATTGTGGGCCTCATGGAGTAAGCAGAAATGATATACCCTAGTTAAAATCTTGTAAATAAACCATTCTTTTTTATCTTATTGGGTTGCATCTTAGGTGTCTTATTTTGAAATTTTCGAAATGTGGTTCGACGTATTTGTACCTTAAAAATTGACTGAGATATTAAGAAATTTGATTAAAATTTAAAGTATTAAATAGTACCAAGGTTTATAATCTCCGACAATTTTTATGATAGAAAGATTTAAAATTTTACCAAGTTTCAAAAACTTGCAATGTTTTTCTACAATCCTTTGACATCTATTAACTTTACGAAAACCAAAGATAAATTTATACAATGTCTAACGTACTGCATGACACCCCAGCCATAAAATTACATCAAACCTTGACTATGATTTATCCATTCTATTTTATATCCATGGCCAGCATATTATCTATGGGGCAGATATATTTGAAAACCTGTTAAGATAGGTTCCACCATTAGCGATCAAAAGTATTTAATGGTTCATCATTCTCAACAGCTTCAGAAAAGGTTTCATAAGGCTTTTAAGGGTCCAAATTGATCAAGAAGAAAAATGGCACCCTGTTTAGAAGATACATTGGATGTGGTATTTTTCAAGGAGAAATCTACGCTGCAGGAGGAGGTGGCCATTCTAGGTATGGAATCAACAGATATTTTCTATTAATTGGAAAAATCAACATCAATCTATGTTTTGTTGAATTAATTGCTGAAAATGTGTTTTACAATAAAGCACTGCTTTTTTGTCAAGTAATAGGATTAGAAGCTGCACAACATTTGACAGCACTAATGACTTAGATATGTTGTTTTAATACTCGGAGAAAAATTACATTTTTTTGTATTTTTCATGATCTGAGAGTTACTTTTGAAAACATTTATTCCTGTTTCGAGGATTTTTGATAATGAAAAGGACATTTTCATATTTTCCAGGAATGTTCGAAAATCCAGCGCCAGCAAAAATTATTTTTAAAAAAACAAAATCAAAAATATTATGAAATATTAACTATATACGAATGCGTCGAAAAATAATCAATGACTACTGTTTGTAATATCTGAATGCTTTGTTTGGAATTAAATTGATTTGTTTACGATCCGAGTTAAATGTTGCATCATTCCGAATTTGTATGGACGCCTATACCCCCTTTCATTTTTCGCGAACACTCCCTTTAACCAGTTGTTAATAATTTAAGTCAAGTTATTCCAAATCTAAAGAAGAGAGCTTGACGGTAAATAGTGAGTAATAATAAGCTCATATTGAGATTGTCAAGTTGATAGTTAAGAGATCTTTCAAAGTTTCCAAGTTTTTTTTTCTTCATTTTGTTCTTTATTTTCCAAACTCAATCTTATTTTAAGTGTGGAAGTGTACAATTTTGAGAGCAGGACCTGGAGAATGATTTCCAGCTTCAAATCAGCTGTACAGTTCCCTAACTTGCATGTTTACAAGGGAAATCTCATCATGTTTGGTATTAGTAACACAATTGAGATCTTTAACGGAGAAACATGGGAGACTGCATCTGAGTCTCTTGGAAAGAACTTTACAAATGGTCTCTCAGTCAAAGTACCCTGCCATTGAGCATCTTGAATTTCGAACGCCAATTTCTTTCATTTGCTCTAAACTAACTAACACTGTCATCTCTTTCTATTCTGCTCTCCCAAGTAGCACTACAGGTTTTGAGAATTTTATCTAATATACAGGGTTACCAAGAGGGATATACAGGATGAAAGTTCAAAAGGCTGACTGTTGTCTGATTCAAAATAATTAGACAAAGAAATTCACAAGATAAAAGCTATTGATATCCATGAATTTGAGACGGTTAAATAAACTCGGATAACTCTTGTCCTTCATTATTAACCCTGTACCACTACCTGAGTGTACAGAAATACTTTAAAATATTACCTATAAATGTAAATTGCAGCCAAATGTACCTACTCCCATATAATCATGATATGTTACATGAAGCTTTAGAATAGCTTCGATTTAAATCATTTTTATGACTGTTTGCTGTAAATTTTACTACAAGCTGTGCTGTAAACTTAAGATTTAGAATTCAAAGAATTGTTAGCTTTTCAAAAAATCGACCTCCATAATGATCTTTAATTTGTTTTTAATTACTGAATGAGTTCTGATTTTTCAATTTTTCGCTTTAATAAAGGAATTGAGTCTTTGTCACAATCTCTGACTTTCTGATCCCTATATCTTTGCAACCCAAACTCGTAAACCTTTCAAACTATAAATGTTTTTTGACAAAACATTCTAAGTTTGAAATATCAAAGTTTTACACCATCAGGTTTCTAAGATATTAGCATTCGAAAATTTGAGTTTGTGGCAAAGACTAAATTCCTTTTGCTCATAATTTGCTGCCGTACAATTTGTTGCTAGTGTTAAAAAGATTTGATATTTTCAAATGAATAGTTTCTATAGTTTATGTCGCGCTACGCTAGTTACTAGCATCATATTTGCTATGATGCTAGTAACTAGCTTGATTTTTGCTGTATATTTTGAAAACATATTTACGACATAAGGAGATTTTAAAAAAGTTTTTAAAAATATTAAAAATTTTAAAAGCAAATTCAAAATCATCTAATAAACTGCACTAGACACTTTTTTAAAACTTTGCGCCCCCCCCCCCCCTCCTCCTCTTTATATGCTTTTGCCTTTAGGTAATTAATGTTTAGGAATTCTTATGCTTGCTTCTTTTCAAATTTTAACATATATTTATGTTATCTGTATAACATTTTTTCTATACTAGAAATGTATGACGATGATTAAATTCAGTTTTGATTTATGATGATGAAAGTTTTAACAATAAATATTTGCAGCTTTAGTTAGGTTTTAATTTTAACAGCGCTTTGTCTTATGAATTTTGAAAATATAAATTCCCGATTGATTGTAGCCAGAAAAGACATCTGTATAATTCCAAAATTTGAAACTTGACAACACTGAGCTTCAAATAATCAAAACTTTACAGTAGCTTGGAGCTTGAAAAGGAGTTCAAAGTGTACAATTTATGTAACTGTTCCCAAATTACGCGCAGTATATCACAATGATATATTATATGATCCCTGGACATATCCGTTACAATTTCTTCTTTTCCTTCATTTTAATCTTCAACTTTCTTGATTTATGTATTTTTCAGAGCTCACAATTGTGTAATGCAAATAGATTCTAGTACAATAGATGGCAACGTAGAATTTGTACATCCTCAGTACAGCTGTTTTCTTAATACGTCACAAGTGTCAACTTAGTTTTTGTGTCCGACAAAATTATTATTAACAGAGATAATTTTTGAATAAAGTTCTTATCTTTTTATGTGTTCTTTATTTTCTGTTTTTACACTTTTTTATTTAATCTTGGAAACCATGCCAAATAATGTGAGAAAATTTCGTTTTCCTTGATATCTGTGACACTTGTGACGTCGCGCATAATTGGTTCATTTCTCTGCTGCCACATATTGTACTTGATTATCTATTTGGTGTAACGTGTTGGTGTATATTTAGTTTTAGATTTTTTAGTAAGAGGATTGGTGTGTTTTTGTTAGAAAGATACATTTCTATAATATATGACTCAATAGTCTGGGTTCATCCTTTTTCATTAACCCCGACACAAGACTTAGTCTACTTTCAGAATCCGTAAAAACCTTAGGTGGCTTTGGTTTTAAAACATGAATTTAAACATTGATGCATTACAAAGACCTACCCAAACGCTATTTAATTCAAATTGAATATATTTCAAATCAATTATAAAATTTGAGCTTTGTTTATTTTATTTGGTCGGGTATGGATTACGGATCATGGATACATTGTATTCAAATTAATAAGTACTTTCATACTTTACATAATTACAAACAAGTACAGGAATTTATTTCAAACGTAACAAATGCTATATTACAATTTTTCACAATTTTACTGAGTAAAAAATACAAGATCAAAATGTGTAAAGTTTTGATCAGACAACATTACTAAGAAATAGTATGCTAAATAATTTGCCAAAATTCACTTTTATAAAATAAGTTTGTTCCAGATATGAAACTGAGAATAAATAGATGATTTTAAATAACAGAGTTTATTTCTAAATTCTACAGTCTTTAACCTCTGCCCCTGAAAATAATTCAAAATAAAAATGAGAAGTTTTGAATAAACTTTAATCCTTTACTATGTAGTAGTACTAACATTAGTGCCGGGCCATAAACTCAAATTTTCTACTACCTATTTATTTGCAACCTGATATTATAAAACTTTAATATTTCAAGCTTAGACTAGATGATTTCAACTAAATTCAAGGTTTGAAATATCTAAGCTCTTCGATATTGGGTTACAAAGATATGGGGATTAGAAGATCAGAGTTTGTGGGAAAGACTCGAAATTCTTTTAAAGATTTTCTTCACAAAATCGAACAAGAAATTTTTAATTTCAAATTAAGATTTTGTACTCTCGGTACTTTATTACGAAACTAAAATTATAGCTAGTTTATAACAAGAAAAATCATCAAGTAAATGATTATTCAGATCCTTACTGGGCTCAAAACTTTCGTGTCCATTAACGCTGTTTCGGTAATGCTGATCTTGATATCCGCGGTGGCAACTTTTGAATTTAAGGAATAAGTGCTCTATGATTATCCAACCTGGTTTTTAATCACGGGAAATCCAAGATAAATTAATTTAATGCTTTGCACGACAAAAAATACAGATAAATGTTTGATTCAGATATTTTTGGATATATATTGGAATTATACCTTTTAAAGTAAATGTTCTATCACGTTCCTTTTTTCTTCTTCTTTCATCTTCTCATTTTTTACCGATTCTTTGTAGTACACAATCTACTGCTCGAGATACACCCTTCAGCAGATATACTTAACACAAGGAACATACAGTGGTATCCAGAAACTGTGGGATAATTGTCATATTTTTATGTTATTGAAGTGATTTCAGTTTGATTTATTTCTTATATGGGCTTTTGAATATTTATCAGAAAAACCAGAAACAAATTAAACCCTTTTAGGGATTTTTTTTAAAATAAAAGAAGATACAAAAATTTTACTGTAAACTGCTGGATGTTTTTAATTAAAAAAAGATATACAAAAATTTTGTTGTTTTACGGTAACTACTGGATGTTTTTAAATTTTAAGAATGATTAAAAAACTTTAAAATAACAATCGACATTTTTATCAACAAATTATATAAAAGCCTGTAACAGGAACACTTAAATAATAAAACTAATTTAATCCCTATAACAAATTTCGTTTAAAAGTTCTTCTTTAGAAGGAATTTTTTTTTCGATTTGTGTGTGTGGGGGGGGGAGTTATAGTTTTTATTGTTAAATCCACAGACCCTTTCTTTATAGTTCTTTTAACGTTGATAATTTGAATATTTTTTTTAAACTGATTGTCAGCATGTAAAAATAGATCTGATAATACCTTGTTTATTCTGGCTTGAGTCTGTATTACTTCTAACAATTCTGCTGCTGTTGTTGTTGTTGTTGTTGATTGTTCCATTTGTTGTTGTGTGAGAGGGTGATGAAGGAATGGCAGTTAAAGGGATAGATGACGATGTTCCTTGTTCGTTTTCTTCTTTGTTCTTCTTTAATTGTCGCTGTACTGCCCTCACCTAAGATATGTAAATATTGCACTTTTTGCACATTTTGCAATTTTAAAATTTTTAGAAGAAATTTGGTGATTTGTGCACAAGCTTTTTTGACGAAAGGATCAAAAATTTAAAAAAATGGCAAAAAAGGCAAAAATGAAGAAGAATGATGGAATTTTGGTTAATTCATGTGTTTAGAAATTATCATTCTACGTCTCCACTGTTTATGTTTAATAGCAATGAAAGAAAAATAACATATTGCATATTACTTTTTTTTAACTACATAGGAATGCATCGAATTGAACTTGAAATTTATAACTTGTAATATCTGAATAATTAGTTTAAAATTTAATAAAATTATCCACGGTATGCTTAAAATAATGAAAAGAATGGATCCTGCACTCTTTGATATCAGTCGTTTTTAACCATTTTCTCTTAAAAGGCGCAATAGTAATAGAATTAGAAGCCATCGATATCGAATACAATTCAATTTAAGCCTATACCCCCTTTCATTTTTCGCCTACACTCCCTATAACTATGACAAAAAAGTGAACAATCTCATTATTGTGTGAACTGACCTCCTGGAACAAGGGAAGAACAATGATAAAAACTGCAGCAACCATGGCCCAACCTCGACTAATGATTGTCCAAGTATTGAACCCAGAGAATCCCATTATATCAAAACTATAAATAATTATAAGTTTTATCATATTTTAAAGACAAGTATAAAAAGGAAAAAAAATGTAAAAAATTGAATTTTTGAAAAGCAAATTGATTGAAAAAATTTAAAATTAGTGAAAATTGACAGAATAAAGGCAAAAACATTTATCTTTGCCCTTACTTGATCAATTTTTCAATATTTGTTATTTTGTGCCTTCAAGCCCAGAGGCCATTTTTAGTTTTTAAATTTTGTAACCACGTCAGATAATTCTTAAGACAATACTTTTTTTGATTTTTTAAAATTATTTCAGGTAAGGTTTCACCCGTCTCACCTGAGCATGGATCCAGGCCACAGAACAACAAATATGAGGGTGAAGGCAATAGCTGCGAAAATGGAAGTAAGTTTGGCTGCTCTAAACTTCTTGATGACAAGCTCTAATGGAGGTCGGTCATGGAAATTCTCTCCATCTTCAAGATTCAATTCTCCCTTGTACACCTTAAAAAACAACATGTATATAGACTCTACACAATTCTCCCTTGTACACCTTAAACAATAACATGTATATAGACTCTACACAATTCTCCCTTGTACACCTTAAACAACAACATACATCTAGACTCAAAACAGTTCTCCCTTGTACACCTTAAACACTAACATGTATATAGACTCTACACAGTTCTCCCTTGTACACCTTAAACAACAACATGTGTATGGACTCTACACAGTTCTCCCTTGTACGCCTTAAACAACAACAGGTATATAGACTCTACACAGTTCTCCCTTGTACACCTTAAACAACAACATGTATATAGACTCTACACAGTTCCCCCTTGTACTTCTTAAACCTTTATATAGACTCTACACAGCTCTCCCTCGTAAACATTTACATAGACACTTTACAGTTCTTCCTTGTACTCATTAAACATTTATATAGACTCTACACATTTCTCCCTTGTTCTCCTTAAACATGTATATAGACTCTACACAGTTCTCCCTTGTACTCATTAAACATGTATATAGACTCTACACAGTTCTCCCTTGTTCTCCTTAAATATTTATATATACTCTACACAGTTCTCCCTTGTTCTCCTTAAACATGTATGTATTTAGACTCTACACAGTTCTCCCTTGTACACCTTAAACATGTATGTATATAGACTCTACACAGTTCTCCCTTGTACTCCTTAAGCATTTATATAGACTCTTTACAGTTCTTCCTTGTACACCTTAAACATTTATAAAGACTCTACACAGTTCTTCAGCATTATTTAACTTAATTGGACTTAAAAGAGATTTAATGAAAACCTGGATCCATGGATGAAGAGGGTTATCGATGTCTCTTGTTTTTTCCCATTCTGCTTCTTCATCCTCCTTAGTCATGTGCCACCTGTAAAACAAATGTGTTCATTTTCCCTCAAAATTGTTCTTTTTAGAATATCTATATTCTAAGGTGACTGTGCAAACACTTTTCTTTCAATGTGTCAACCCTTTTGTAAACAAAATTATCCTTGATTTATCTTGATTTTATTCCAAAGTACAAATGTTTAAGAGCATGAAAAGTAAAAGTTGTCCAGAGGGCAAAAGAGACAAAAAAATAAGAGTAATGTAAAAATTTCTATTTTTAAGTCTATTTTCCTGGATTACAGAAATTGCAGAGTTTCAAGAAAAAATGAGATTAGAAAGCGCAGGGAAACGTTCAGAAAAATTTAATCTGGTATTTTTTGTTAGTCACGGAAGTTCGTAGTAGGAATTTGACTCCACTGGAGGGAATTCATTTTCACTGGAGGGGCTTGAAAAAATGCTCTTTACAATTGTTTTGTTTTATTTCTCACTCTGTGTAAAACAATATTTTCTCCCAAATATCCACAAATGGGATGAGTTGAGAGAGTACACAAAAACGCCGTCACACTTTTAATGAGTAACGCACAAATAGATTATAATTTGGTTTGGAAATCAATTCTTACTCGGGCTATATAATTTATAACTAGATTTTAGAAACTTATGAAAACAATTTCTTTTATATGGGACTAGGGGGGGGGGGTGCAAATTCGTCATTGCATCCCTCTTTCAGAAGAAAGGGGGGTGCACCTGCACCCTTGCGCCCCCCCCTGGCTACGGGCCTGCACATGGAAGATTAAGTGAACATTTTTATGATAATCTATTTACCTGGTACAAAATGTGACAACAATACTGAAGACAGCCCCTCCACTGATTGAGACCAAGTTACCCAACAACATTGGAATTTCCTAGACAGAACAAATTCAATTTTTTTAAACTAGAAAAAATTCCCTAAACATGTGATGGCCTCTTACTTCAGGCGTTTTCATGAGATAAGCAAAGCTAATATAAGAAACCTATTTGCTCTTGGAAGTTTTGCTGTCAAAGAACTGAAATAAATGAAACAACGACCGTTTCAACAAATTGTTTTTTTCATCGTTTTTTGGATTGTTTTTGGGTTGTTTTTTTGTGAATGTCTTTTGTCAGGGTCAATATTACACATAAGAAGAAAAAAAATAGCTTTTCTTACACTAACTTTTAATCTTAAAAGAAATTATAAGCAAAGAACGACCAAAAAACAAACTAACTGAATTACTACTTTCCAGTATCTCTCGGATCATGAATCTTCCAAAAATTTTATAATCTTTTGAAGACCCAAAAACAAACAAAGGAAATGAGTCATTGTCATAAGCTATGATCTCTTTATTTTTGCAACCCAATGCTGTAGACCTTAGACATTTCAGACTATGAATTCTGTTAGATATGAGAATCTAAGTTTGAAATGTCAAACGTATATACACCATCAGGTGGAAAAAATATAGGTATAAGAAAATCAGAGCTTGTTACAAAGACTCAATTCCTTTACTCGCAAGGCACTTGACTTGTTTCAAGCTTCAAATTGAAGAGTTTATTGCGGCAGAATGTTTTTTTAGTTTAAAGAGTAAAATATAGACCACTTAAAAAACCATGAGTCTCACCCTTCCAGTGTTTTCAACAAAGGTAGCAGCTGACAGTCCTCCAGGGAATGTGCTAGCGTAGTATAGCCAGCAACCCAGCCCGCATAGACACCCACCCACCACCCCAGATATCAAGCCAGTTGCGGTAGCGCGAGCCCACAGGATAGACAAAGCAATAGGAACAACAGAGCTAGAGATTAGGATACCTGAAGCAAAATAATTAAATGATATTTAAGATGGGTGTTCATAATATTGGTGCCAGATGTAACCTCAAAGTTAAGTAAGTAAGGCACTGTTCTGTTAATGGTTAGATAATACCGTTACAAAATAATTTTTCAGGTAGCCATACTTTTGTATCTTAATAATTAATGGGAATGTTCATCTCACAAACGGTTTTTTGCTTTATCTTTCAGAGCTGTTGACAAGCCGATAATGATTATTTCATGTTTAAATAGCTGGCAAAATTTGAAAGCAACATTCAAATGCATAAATTCTATAATTCAACAAAAAAGCGGTAGAACAAAAATGACGGTGTTTAAAAACTTTAAATTACAATATGAATTATCTTTTACTTTCTGCAATTATCTGTTATCTTTTAACTTGTCTGTTTTGTTTTTAGTTTTAACTGTTAATTCTTTTTCAAAAACGTCTATTTCTGCAGGTAATGATTTTAAAATATGTGTTTTGTGCAATTCAATAATGGACCTTTCTGTTAGTTTTTAATCCTGATTATTTTATTTACAGGACTTTGTTTATAGGCTTAATTGTAAAAAGAGTTTTTTACTTTAATTCTTTTGAATATGCAAATGATTTTACTAAATAGCATGTGTTGGTCTTCAAACTTAATTACTTTAAATGTTCAAGCAAGATAAATCAGGAATTCTCCAGGAAAGTGTTTAGAGTAGACAACAAAGAAAACTTTTTGATACTAAAATCTCTGTAAACAAGTTTCCAGTTTTTTATCCTTAGAGAAAGTTTAGCAAATAAGACATTTCCTATACATTTGCTTGTTTATTTTTGAAGATTAAAATAGTCTGAAAGGCTGAATTCAACTTCAATGGGATGGAAACGATTTTGCACTAAGAGTTATTTATTAATTGAAGAAAGTAACAGTTAAGCTATATAAACCTTTATTATACGATCAATATAAAAGAATACCTTTTCTCTGTCATCCATTATTTAGAGCTCTTTGCTCATATATGTATACAAGTATATTTCTTCTTAAAATAAGTCTAGAACATATTCTATTGTTTATTAGGATAATTGTAAATGTTAGCTATAGCTGACCAATAGGCTGGAAAAAATTAGCTTAAAAAATTAGGGAAACCAATAGGTAGTGCATGGGACATTGGTACCCGTGGGTAACAAAGGCAAAATAAATTAAATCTTTGTTTTTTTAAAGTATTATTTTCAAAATTCAATGGACAACGCCAGCCACTACAGTTTGTTTCTAATAATTTAAGGATATATGTTTTTAAAAAATGTCGATATTCGGGTTCCAATACTCTGAAGGTTAAATGCTAAAAATGACATTCCCGTATACTCTTGAAACCAACATGCATTTCTCCCTGAGAGAAAGAAAGGATAAGAGACTTGACATGGTAAATTCAAAAAAGGTTGACCCCTGACCCCCATCTAAATAATTCTTAGATGAGATTAAAAACAACAAGGAACCCCTTGTGCTAATTCCTAATTCTTGGAATGTGCTGTAAGGAGGTTGTACGTTTTTTTAAGTATCAGTTAAATATCTTGGCAGCTGGATATAGCTTTGAGAAAGCAAGGAGGCCTAGTCAAGGGTTAGATAGATGTGATATTAATCTAGTACTTTATATTTTATGTTTGTCTATATATGTGTTAAATTGAGTCGGGTAATGAATTAGTTGTTTTAGTTTGAATGAGCAGTAGACGTAGTTCAAGCCATATAACTTAAATTCATTCAAACCGGTCCCATGTTTGTTACCCAGTTTGCTTAAAATCATTGAGCTGTTTCGTTTGGCTAAATATTACCTGTGAAGTAGAATGACCAAGCCAGGTTTAGGTTGACTCCCCAACAGAACAGGCAGAGTGGGATTGACAGGAAGGTTGTAAAGATGATACACCAATTCTTATAGTTCAGTAGTTGCTCCTGATCAGTGTGATGAATTCAAACAATAGAAAATGAACTTTTGTATACAAGAGGCCAAAGGAATTGAGCCTTTGCCACAACCTCTGATTTGATAATCCCTATATCTTTGCAACTCAGTGTCATAGACCCATGATATTTCAAACTATGAAATTTGTTAGATGAAATAATCTAAGTTTGAAATACACCTTCAGGTGGTGAATAAGTAGGGATTAGAAAATTTGAGTTTTTGGCAAAGAGTGAAGATAAATACTAAGCTGTGATTTTACTACTAAAGGAAATATGCATAGGTTAAGTAGAATATTAGCTGATGAAAATGGTAAAATCAGCAATAATTGGCCTTTATCAAGGGTAATAATGTATTCATTATATTCCTGGTACTCCTTGTACTCTGCATGTACAGGGCATGTGTAGTGTGGCTTGACGATAGATTTACATTTCCTTCTTCTGTCAATATCTTCCTGAAATAAACCAAGATTACAGAATAGTATCAGTCAATCAGTTAGTGTTTGCAAATCACTGCAAAGTAGAAACAGAATGAGAAAGTCAAAGTTAGGCGACATAGAACAATTTTGTGACTACCTACTACTCTCCTACACTTTTGATACTACGCACAGGTTTGTAGAAAAGCAATTTATTTAGTTTACATGCTGTAAACTCAACATTTATTTATTTTTCTATCAATAGCTCTGCAATAAGAGAAGTTATGATTGAAAACATTTAGGATTTCAATCTTACACGCAATCTACTTTTGTTTGACGTGAACATTGCTAACCTTACACGCATAGCAACTATAGCAGCTTGGGCAATCACAGAGATCTGAACCAGTTGCCTTTCCACGTAGGAACTTCTGGCATAAGATGCATTGTCCATCCTTGGAGAAAAAAGTATAATTACACATTTTGAATCAAAAGTTTGTAATTAATGATTTTATGAATATACCTTTAAGGTTGGTCTGAAGGGGCAAAGATAAGTTTGATAAACGTCGTAGATTATGATTGAAGAGACAGCAATCACTTCTGCTGATCCAGTAGACATTACCGCCATCAAGATAAGAAACAACATCGCATATTCTCCTGTAATCATTGTAGCTTTAGGCCAGGTTGTAATAATAAACAGAACAAATTAATGAATGGATTGAAGATATTTTAACTATAAATAAGAGTACAAAATAATGATAATGAAATTGAGTTTTTGCCACGAACTCTATTATCTAATTTGTATATCTTTGGAACTCGAAGTTGTAGGCCTTTGATATTTAAAACTATAAATTCAGTAAAATTAAATAGTCTAAGTTTGAAATATCAAAGGTTTACACCATCAGGTTGTAAAGATATAGGGATTAGAAAATTTAAGTTTGTTGCAAAAACTTAATTCCTTTAAAAGCATTTGGTTGAATTTGACAATAATCTGCTGTTGGGTATAAAATCGAAGGTTTTTGTAAGTCAATTTGATATGTGCATCATGTATGAGAATTTGCACTTACCAGTGGCTCCCAGCAGTTTCTGTGCAACAAGGGGTGCAGCAAGACCTAAAATTAAAAACTTGAATTAAAGATGAAAATCATGGTTTAAAAAAAATCTGCGTTCAAAGTAAATCTATTATTGATATTATTAATGCTCTTATAAAAAGAAAATCAAACTACAACAAAATGTTATTAGTTAACGTAGATAATTGTAAAATGAGTTTCATTTTTGAATATTTTTGTTTGAGATTTTCCTCTTATTTTCCATCCTCTGTATGTTAATTTTTTTAATATATTCATAGAAGTTTTGGACTGGAATATTCTAAAACACATAATTAATTCTTTAATCATATAGTGACTTCTTAGATGAATATATTTGCATTGCAAAAACTTTGACATAGATTGACAAACTGACCTTAAACGCAGTATGTACTTACGGAAAAAGCAATTTACACATGGACATACAACATACACTGGCATAATTAGTGAAAATGGCTGGTGACACACCACAGAGTTTTGGTATAATATTCATTTCTATATTTTAGTAATTTACTTTACCGATGAAATTATCACTATTTGAGAATCAGCAGAATCTAAAACTTTAATCAAAAAACCTTTTTAGCAATAGTTTTCTCAAAAACAGAGGGGATGAGGAATATGATGAATGTTTTAATAAAATGTTTTACAAGATGTCAGATTTTAAACTACAGATCAAAAGATGTATGATTTCCTGCTCATTTATTAAATTTACAATGATCATAATTTTACCTTTAGTGACATCTTCGTCAGATAGCATCGGAAACCCTTGGGCGGATGATAGTCCAAGATATGCCAAACCCATAGTTGTGGCTAGAGTAAAGGGGATTGCAAACCAGGTTAATCCTCCAAATATGAATCCCCAAACTCCCTAAATAAAATGTTCTTTCTTGATATTTCATTCAAAATTCTCATTAATCATCTTTAAGCTAATATTTACCACCCAAATTTACCCTCAAACTCAGGGATACAGGAGCCATAGGAAAAGACAAGTTTTCCTTGCAAAAAAAAAAAAAAAAAAAACTTTATATTGAAACTCTTCAACAATTAGATAGTAAATAATGCAATATCGTGTTTGAAGCACTCAAGTACACAAAAAACCGAACTTAATAAATTTGAGCTAAATTGCTGAACTACATACGGCTGGTTCTAATTTGAACCACTGATTCAAAGTTAAGGATTCAGGAACCCAACAAATTTGTTAATTTCGGTGCCAAGGTTCTGAGCAAAGATGTAACTGGCAAAGTATTCAAAATTAAAATGTAACTGACCTGAAGGGGCTTAGCAGCTACAGATGACTGCCAGTATGCCTGGTCACAGAATACAGTTCCAAAGTTTCCCACAATATTCACTATTCCAAAGATTAGTCCACCTAAAGTAATAATCATGATTTACAACTTCCAATTTTTAATAACCTAATGAAAATAATGTAAGTTGTGTAACCTGAGCTGTAAAAGGTTAAATATGATCCGTCTTGATTTCCTGCCTCTCCCTCTTCAGATTTCCAGCAGGAGATGAAATCATAAACTGCTTCAGCAGATCCAAATGGGTTCTCAGGATTACCAAAAGGATTATAGAAAACCTGAAAAATATGAAACATAGTAAGTACATGAGTTGGACAGGTTGTATCCCCAAATGTAAAAGAAAATATCTATAGATTGGAAGAAACATGCATGTTCAATTAGAAAATCAAATGGTATGATTTAGAAGAAATAGATGTATTTATAGAAGGACTAACAATTTGGGAAAGGAAACCCCACCTACCCCCCCCCCCCCCCCCCCCCCCATTTATGACAGATTAAAGTAAAAAGTAAGAATTAAAACAAATCCCACTTTATTTAAAGAGGTTATTCAGCTCTTGACCTAACCTGAAGGAACCTGGGCAGGTCAGGATGGTCAAACAAAAAAGTTAAGATAAAGAAGGAGGAAGATTGAATTTTGAGTTGCAGATTTAAAGCATAATATCAAATATTGAAGCTTAGTTAGAGTAAATAATAGATGTAAGAGGGAAGCAGTTAGAAAATTAGACGAATAAGAGGTTTTTTTTTTAATAGCCATTGATTGTTTCAAAATACGAAAGCAAACCTTTGTGCCGCCTTTTTCTCCTGAAAAGGTCTAAATGGCCCACCAGGGTCCTAAACAAACGGTATACCCACATGGGCCTAAAATTTGGCAGATCAGTGATCCATGATCATAAACCCAAAAGCAATAATTTCTGCGCATGAAAGGTTCTTTAAAAAAGAAAAGCAATGTTGTCAACATATCACTCAATAATAGGACTGGGCATCATCAACATGAGATAGATTGTACTTTTAATCAACAAATTAAATTTATCATTTATGAAAGCATTTTTCACTAAATAAAATGAAATGTTTGTATTAAAAGATTGCAGAAACAGAACAAAAAATGGAACAAAGAAAATGTGGAAAGATCATACAATTATGATGAACAAACCACAATGATGCATGATGCATGCCCAGCCCTAAATACAAATAGAAAAAGCGAAATGGAGATATTTGCCAGAAAGTAAAAGTTGGAATTGAGGAAGCTGTAATGCCACAAGCATTAAAAAAACAAGTTTCCTAAAACTTTAATGAAATTTTAATTTGCCAACACAATATGTACACAAATTTATGTCATACTTTAAATTGTATGTGATTCTTTATATTTGACAAATAACCAATTGCAGGCATATTACAGAGGCTCTGATTCAAAGATATTTAGTTCTTCACTAAAATAATTAAGATTATATTTCATGCAATGTTGTTTATTTTTAAACCAAACCTTTTGAAACAAACACCTTCTTTTTTATATAGTTTCAAGAGAGAGAAAACATACCATTATACACATGATTACAAGTTCTTGATTATTTGTATGCTAAACCAAGCATTTAGCAAGTATTTCAAATAACTTTAAAGAATTAAACATTTTTAAATTAAAACCTCTGATTACTATGTTTCACTAAAACGTTGTATCCAATTGCCCATCAACTGATTATTTGTCAAAAAAACCTGGATGAATTAATGAAGCCCCGTGCTCCGGACTAAATAGAAAAATCTATATAAACTTTTTGACTTTTCAAAAGTCCTGAAAAAAAAGGAAGATAAAGCCATTTAAGAGTAATCTAATGCACTCACATTCTCTCACTATGCAAATATGTCCTGTCTTAAAAAAGATTTGTAAAGGGACATATACTCCATTACTTCCCAAAAAAAGGTTAGGGATCTTTAAACTTTTAATGTAGGATATATGTCTTAGTTCAAAGCTGTCTGTACAATATGTTGTAAAGGGAATTGCCACATATGCTCAAATCATTGTTGAGGCCTCACAAACAGGATTCACACAGTCAAATATACACAGAATATAAGGTTACTCACCTCTGTAACAAGCATGATGATCAAGATGAAGATGAGCATCGTGTTGAAATAGGAGACGTAGAAGGTGGCCCCAAGGCCACCAATCAGGGTGTATCCTCCAATAACAGCAGCAAGTAACATTGCTGCTGCTTCTGGGGACAGGCCGTCAACAAGACTAAACAAATGAAATAAATTCTTTTCAGAAAAAAAAACTACTGAAATTCTATAATAAAATTATCCAGAATTTTATTGTGACTAGTCCTAAAGTTTTTGAAAATTTTACATCATTTAGATTGTCTTCACTTATGTAATATTATGTATGATCACAAATAAAGAATAAATATTTTCCATTGTTTAAAGATTATTTTGTTATTTTGTAAGATTAAGTATTTATGTAAGAGTAAATGAGATCATATATGAAGTTATATATCAATGCATAAAGTGTACATTTGTCATATGTTAGAAATTAAAAAATAAATGTGATTCTTTTGCATTTATAAAAATTTAACTTTATACTTCCCATGTCTTTCTGTGTCAATCTTTACTGTTAAAAAATATAATAAAAGGAAACTGGATATAATTCTAAGTTAGCCTCCATATTGTGGTTGCTCTGGAAAAGTGATGTCTGGATTTAGGCAGTAAAATAAATTATGTTATTTCTAGTTAACAAATGACAATGTCTTCCGCACTATTACTTAAGTAAAGTAAAATTTCAAAAGCATCTTTGAAAGGGCGGTAAGTCTTGAAATTGATGGTGTTTGGAGATGACTTACTTTCTTACTTTTCATTGTTATTAATAGCATTATCTCCTGTTACCTGTTAAGTACAGCCGTTCCTGCAATAGTTAAAGACATCATCACAATAAGATTGGTAAAGAATGCAAAGGTGCAGAACACAAGATGGGTCCTCTTTCCGAATCTGGCCTTGATTACCTAAAGCAATTTTGTCACAAATAATATTTTATAAACTTCTTCGTTTTTTTATCATTCTAGTAGCATATTGCTACAGTTTTCAATCCACATGTTAACAATCAGTTAATTTAAAGTAGGGGAAAGGACCATTTGCTGTTAAAGGTAAAAAGTGGATCATTATTGGTTACAAAACAATAGGTGTCTAACTAGGCCCATTCCATACTTCATTTACCTGGTTAAATTAGATTTTAAAACAGGACTATGTTTGCTAACTGAAATTGTCTTTGTTTAAAAAATCCTATGTTTTTCTACAGAATTTTCCCATGCTCTTTAACTGCATTTTGAGAGGCTTTTAGTCCAAAATTTATCTAAAGTAACTACTTTTGTCCATTTTCATGTCAAAACTAGATAACAAAACTATAACAAATTTTTTGGAATTTAGGACTAAAAACCTGTCATTAGATAGAAGTAGGCTATGGCAAAGTTTAATGAACTAACAGAATCTTGTAAAAATAAAGAATGAATTCTGTTAAGTAAGGAATATTATTTTCAATTATTCAATATAGGTTTCTAGCTGGGTCTAATGCTGAAGTCTTATTTTTTTCATCCATTAAATTTCCTGAGGACAAATTTAAAGAATGTGAATCACATCTAGATGCAGTTCAAAATTGAGAGGTGGTTCAAGCAAAGTTGGCTCATTATGAAATTTTGATCTGTGTTTCAAGATTTGAGCAAGCCTTATGTTCAATTTGAACTGGTGATTGGCAGCGACCCAGTAAAAATTTATCGAATTCAGTCTCTGTTGCTATTAATTTTTGACCAACTGCTAAAAAAAGTTAAATATTTCCAACCCTATAATTAATCCTTATCCCAACTGAAAGTTTTTTTATGAAGGAAAAGTTTAAATTTGAATTACCTGAAGGAAAGTTTTAGCTCCAGGGGCTCTTGTTTTCAGCATAATGGATAGAATAGAGAAGATAATGATCTGAATAGTTGCTCCACCAGCATACCAGTAGGGTCCAGATATACCATACTAAACATAGACTATAAACTCCAGTAGGGTCCAGATATACCATATTAAACAAAGAATATAAACTTCAGTAGGGTCCAGAAATACCATATTAAACATAGACTATAAACTCCAGTAGGGTCCAGATATACCATACTAAACATAGACTATAAACTCCAGTAGGGTCCAGATATACCATACTAAACATAGACTATAAACTTCAGTAGAGTCCAGAAATACCATATTAAACAAATAATATAAACTTCAGTAGGGTCCAGATATACCATATTAAACAAAGAATATAAACTTCAGTAGGGTCCAGAAATACCATATTAAACAAATAATATAAACTTCAGTAGGGTCCAGATATACCATATTAAACAAAGAATATAAACTTCAGTAGGGTCCAGATATACCATACGAAACATAGACTATAAACTCAAATAGGGTCCAGATATATCATACTAAAAATAAACTCCAGTGGGGTCCAGATGTACCATACTAAAAATAGGCTATAAACTTCAGTAGGGTTCAGATATATCATACTAAACATAGACTCCAGTAGGGTCCAGATATATCATACTAAACACAAACAATACATTTCAGTTGGATCTTGCAAAGGGCTGGGTGATTGTTCCTCAGGAATGACGCCCAGCCCTGGAACTTGGCTTTTTCTACTTTTTTCAATAGTTTGTTCTGTTCCATTTGCTCCAATTAAAAAAAAACAAGGCTTATGTCATTGTGTGGCATTTAAAGCAGTAGATTGTACCCCTCAATTGGGATCGATAGATAGCTTGTATAGCTAGGCTTGTGTCCCTGTGAGGAATTTAGATCACCGGGATTCAGTACTGTTAGAGTTTTCTAGTGGATGAACCTGGATAGATAGATTTCAAGAAATTGTTATGGAGTAGGTATTTACTACATATATAGAGATATAGATAGATAGATAGATAGATAGATAGATAGATAGATAGATAGATAAGTTGAGGGAGAAGGGGTGCAAGGGAAGGGGGGGCGTTAATAATAAAAAGTAACAAAGGTTGTGTAATGATCGTGACACCTTTATATATGTATTAATTCATAAATATATTTAACATATTTAATTCTGTAAGTTCCAGTTAAAGCAAATGTAACAGGAAAAAAAATATAAATTCACCAGGGACGGTTACAAGAATTTGTCCAGAGAAGCGGTAATAAACTTTTAGGGAGAGGCTTCCCCTGAATTTCTTTAATTTTGACGAAGTTGATCGGAAACATAAATCGATCCATGAAATTCAAAGGTTTAATTTTAATCCCATATAAGGTTTATAGAATTCAAATATATAACAGCCAACGGGTTTTGAATTTGACATTTGGGTCCTTAATGGGACTGTAGCGTAATTTCAAGTGACCATCCATGCAAAGAATGCAATGCCGGATTTACAACGGTACCCTATAAAGGTTTGTTTTGTCTGCTCAAGTATGACTTTAATATAAATATTTGTTGTTTCTTAAAACATGCGAAAGTGACTTACGCATTTCTAGCTTATAAGAAACAATAGTGAAATTCACACACTTTTTTTAGTCAGTAAAACGACGTAGTTTCCACATTTTTAACAATCTGGGGGGGGGGGGGTTGCCAACCTCTAAGTTCCCTTCTAGTAATATGGAAAGTTTATGAATGATTGGTCAAGTTTTCATTCTGTATTTTTCCACTGCGTTATATATTTTCTGGGCAATGGAAAAAAACAGATTTGAAAAAGTGTCCATATCTATACTGCAGGCATGCAAGGACAAGGTAGATGAGAGAGCTGATTAGTCAGTAGGGTTTCCAGTCGTAATTTCGTTACGCGTAATTACGCGTAACGAAACGTAACACTTTCTTTCACTTACGCAGGAGCATTACGCGTAATTACGCATATATTATGTTTACGAAAGAAAGTCTAGTTTCGCGTAATTAAGGCGTAATTACGCGAAATTTCGTATTACGTAACAATTCCGTAATAAATAAAGTACATATTAATTCTCAGAAATGAATATAGCGGGAAAGTATGTGTAAGGATATGCCCGCTACAACCATGTCAAATCTGATTGGATAATTTAAATACTTTCAACCTTATTTAGTTCTACTTACAGGATTGACTGCTATTTTAAGGATTTTCTGTTCGAATAATCTACCTGGCACTTTTTCTGTTTTTTTTGTTTAAACTTTTCTACTTTCTAGTAATAACATAACAACTAAAGTACTTTAACTGATAATTTAACTGATAATTTTGGATTTTGACAAACATATTTTGATGATTTCTTCAAACAAGAAAGGTAAACTTGAGAAAGTAGGTTGAAATATAAACATTTATTGAAAATATGTATTTTTTTTGATGAAAATAAATTGTTGGCCCTTTGTTAAACTTTTTAGTTGTCGAACGTGAAAATTACATCAACATAGTATTGGCTGAAATTTCTGATTTAACTTGCCTGACATTATTTTCCTTGTAAGTTGCTTTATTTAAATTAAAAGTTAAAACTTTAAAATTTCATAGACGTAATTATTGCAAAATTTCGCAAAATTACTTTGTAGAAATTACGCGAAATTGAAGTTACGCTAATTACGCATAATTAATACAAAATTTTGTGAAATTACCTCATAGAAATTACGAAAAATTAGGCCGTAATTACGCGTAATTATATTTTCGCTTATTACGCGTAATCATTACGAAATTTCGCGAAATTACGCAGTAATTACGCGTAATTAGAGTTTTGCTTATTACGCGTAATCATTACGAAATTTCGCGAAATTACGTTGTAGAAATTACACGAAATTACGTCGTAATTTCGCGAAATGGATATTTCTTCAATTACGCGTAATCCTGCGAAATTACACGAAATGAAAATTATTACGCGTAACTGCACGTAATTACGCGTAAGAGAATAATCTATTACGTTGGAAACCCTATTAGTCAGAGATGGGGCTGATGCGCGTCACATATTAATTTTTTGCGAAAGGCTGGGTATGGGATAGATATTTAGATAGATGATAGAAAGGTTCACACCAAAGAATTGTAATGTAAAGATAGTTATTTCAGTGGTATACGCATTTTTATTCTGCAGTACACTGTCTCTGGGCTGTAAAATAAACACAAGACGGCCAGACGTAACAGACTGACATCTTTCACATAAAAAATAAATGAAGTATTTTGGTCAAAGGAAACTTTAAAGTTAATTATCAAAACTTTCTAAATTACAATATATACGCAGAGAATACTTTTCTTGCTTTATTACCTTGGATTCACAGATAGATAGATAGATATAGGACTGTAGCAATGTAGCAATCCAATTGTTTTACCTTGATAGCTCTGCAGAAGACTGTAGCAATGTAGCAAACCAATTGAATTACCTTACTAGCCACTGTAGATGACTGTAGCAATGTAGCAGACCAATTGTATTATCTTACTAGCTACTGTAGAGGACTGTAGCAATGTAGCAGACCAATTGTTTTACCTTACTAGCTACTGTAGAGGACTGTAGCAATGTAGCAAACCAATTGAATTACCTTACTAGCTACTGTAGAGGACTGTAGCAATGTAGCAGACCAATTGTTTTACCTTACTAGCTACTGTAGAGGACTGTAGCAATGTAGCAAACCAATTGAATTACCTTACTAGCTACTGTAGAGGACTGTAGAAATGTAGCAAACCAATTGTATTACCTTACTAGCTACTGTGGAGGACTGCAGAAATGTAGCTAATCAATTGGTTCACCTTAATAGCTACTGTAGAAGACTGTAGCAATGTAGCAAACCAATTGCTTCACCTTACTAGCTACTGTAGAGGACTGTAGAAATGTAGCAAACCAATTGTTTTACATTACTAGCTACATGTAGAGGACTGTAGCAATGTAGCAGACCAATTGTTTTACATTACTAGCTACATGTAGAGGACTGTAGCAACGTAGCAAACCAATTGTATTACCTTACTAACTACTGTAGAGGACTGTAGCAATGTAGCAAACCAATTGTTTTACCTTGCTAGCTACTGTAGAGGACTGTAGCAATGTAGCAGACCAAGTCCATTGCGATACAATTGTTGTAGCAGTCAAGCCTATCGATACTTTGCCCCCTGGAAAACAGACTTTTAGAAATTTTATTTGTAAATAAATTTAATGAAAAGAACAAATGAAAAAATGATACAGTACATTTTTGAAATGATTTCAATTTCAAAAAGTATAAATCAAAACTTCAAAAAATTTTGATTTAAATTACAACTGATTATATATATTGATTAAAAAACAGAATGCATTTTTCAATTTATTTCAATTATCACTGAAATACGGAAAATGTTTTGCAGAGTTTCAAACTGCAATTTTACTTTCAAAACTATTGCATGATGCAATTTAACCTGCGTCAAAATTATTGCACGATGCAATTTTACCTGCATTAAAATTATTTCATGATGCAATTTGCAATTTTACCTGCATCAATGTTATTGCATGATGCAATTTTACCTATATCAAATTATGGCATAATGCAATTTAACCTGCGAAAAAATTATTACACGATGCAATTTTACCTCCATTAAAATTATTGCATGATACAATTTTACCTGCATCAAAGTTATTGCATGATGCAATTTTACCTGCATCAAAGTTATTGCATGATGCAATTTTACCTAAATCAAAATTATTGCATGATGCAATTTTCCCTGCATCAAAGTTATTGCATGATGCTATTTTACCTGCATCAAACGCAGTGTCAAGGTTATCCGCATCATGGAAAACATGCTTTCGAACCTGAACAAAATTTAAATATTAAAGGTTTGCACCATCAGGTTGCAAAAATTTTAAGATTTAAAATCAGGGTTCGTGAATTAATCAGTTATTTTCTGAAACATTTCCATTACTATTTTATATAAAAGATAGAATGAAACAATATAACAATTACAAGTTTTGTTCGTATGCTTAAATAATTAATAAACATGAACAAGTTGTTCCTTTTAAACAGAAAAGAGGGGGCGATGTTCTTATATTATCAATATAATAATTATTATAACTCATTATATTATATATATTTGCATATATGTATATATGTTAGCCATAGCTGTCCAAACGAATGAAATTTGTTTAGGGAAAACATGGATACACACCTTGGTGAACATAGGCTAAAACAATTCAAATTATTTTTTCTTCAAGAATACATTTTTTTCAAAATTCGAACGCCGTGCACTTCAGCTTGTTTCAAATAAAGAAAGTTTACTACACGATTTCACAAACCTGTGTACTGTATTAAAATATTTGATGAGAATTGAGCAATATTAGATTTCAATTTATAAGTTTCTGAAGCAAGGAATCTGAATAACAAGAAACACTAAATCTTTACCTATATGAGGGGGACCACTAACAACTAGCCAGGCAGGTTTGCGAGGCCACAGCCTGACAAGAAGGCGTCTTGTGCCACTAACAACAGACAGGCAGGTTTGCGAGGCCACAACCTGACAAGAATTGGCGTCTTGTGCCACTAACAACCAGCCAGGCAGGTTTGCGAGGCCACAACCTGACAAGAAGGCATCTGATGCTACTAACAACTAGCCAGGCAGGTTTGCGAGGCCACAACCTGAAAAGAAGGCATCTTGTTGTGCTACTAACAACCAGCCAGGCAGGTTTGCGAGGCCACAACCTGACAAGAATTGGCGTTTTGTGCCACTAACAACTAGGCAGGCAGGTTTGCGAGGCCTCAACTTGACAAGAAGGCGTCTTGTGCCACTAACAACAGACAGGCAGGTTTGTGGCGCAGCAAGCATTTTCTAAGTAATTATGACAGATGAAAAACGTAAAAAATATTATTGGATCTGCAATTCTCCTTGAATTTTGTCCATTGTCTAACTAAAATATGTCCACTTGCATATTCGATATCACACTTAACCGTCTTTATTAAATGTTGTGTCCGACTCACAACAGTACAATATAAAGCTTTGTCTGATCAAATATAAATTGTGTTTCTAATTTTGAAGCTGATTATTTTCAAGTGTGGTTTCTTTCTGACAGTGGTTTGCGCATTTCTACGACAGGAAAACATTGTAGGAATTATGAGAAACACGTTCAAGCTGGAGAAATGACTTTATATCTTCTATTTTAATCATTAGGTAAAGGTTAATCGGACATGAACCTCTTTAAATGAAGGGCCACACTTGAAATTAAAACCACTGTCCCTATAAAGTGGGATGTTTTGTGGGTCACCCTGTACTTTAAGCTGAATGGCGCCGAAGACAAGTTTTGCACATCTAAAGGTGACGCATTTAGGCTGTAGAGTGTGCTGTAGAGTGTACTGTCTGTAGACTGACCCAGCTTTCCTCAAGAATTTTTATTTCGAAGTACATTTGATTTCTTTAGAAGTTATTTATTTTATAAATTAATTTTAGGGACAGGGGAAAATGCAATGGGGGCGGGGGCGAAGAAGAAAAAAAAAATGTCACAAGCTCAGTTTCCCAAAAAGCAGACATATTAATTTTATGTTATTTTTAATAGAATTTTCAGATTTTGCTTCCTTAGATTTTGACTAAATGAGGTGAACGCATGAATAAAAAGTAGAATGGAGGGAAGGGGGGGGCAATAGCTGGGGGAGGAGAAGTGAAACAACATTTGCATATAAGAGAGTAAAATATATATATACTGGATTTAGAATAAATGTCTAAAGAAAGAAAAAAGGGGGAAGGGTAGCATAAAAAATCTACGAAATTGGAGAGAAGGGGTGGGGGATCAAAAACGACAAAGGGGGGAGGCCGGGTAAATCAAAAATCTACAATGCGGGGGGGGTATAAAGTATGTGTGCCAAATTTAACTAAAATATTTGTCCTAAAACATTCTCAAGGAAAAACAGGACATTTTAGAAGGGAGGAGGAGGAGCGGGGAGGGGAAAAGAGAAAGGGGAGGGAAGGTAAGGAAAGGGAGGGGTGATATGGAGAGGGAGGACGTTTAGTTAAAGCGTTATACCCTTGAACTTCCCCAAGGTTAAAGGTAGATATTTAGAAAGTTAGAATAAAAGATTATTGATTGATTGATTGATTGATGTGTACTTACCATTTGAAATGCTTGTGCAATGCCCGCAGCAAATATTCCAACCAGTGCAAATATGAGAAGTGCGGCCCCTAAGGTAAGTATAAAAATTGAAAACTGTTGACATGCGAGAATTGGCAAAAAAAGTGAAGTGTAATTATTATTTTTTAGAAAAATATATATTTAATATTTTTAAGATTAATTTGTCAATAACTTTAATCGTGAATTATGCGAATATTTAGTTTTAACATATAATTTTTTTTATAAAAAAGGAAGTTTTAAAGAACATTTTGAAAATTTGTTTTTTTCATATCAATCCTTTATTTTGTGATTTGAAGAAATGTATACCAAAAGTTTTTATGTAAGAAACAAATTTTTGTTTCTCCAAAAAGTGTATGGTTAAAAGACGAAGAATTTTTTTCAAAAAGTTGGTAAAAGTTAAAATATTTCAAAAATAATTTTTCAAATATTTTTTTTGTACCTAGGGTGACTGTAGGTTGCACCCCTTGTTCAACTCCGTTTATTCGTGCACGCTCTCGGCTTAGTTTTACACGCTGGGAACATTCCTCAGGCTCCTGCAACATCATGTTAGATATATCTATTGACAGTGAGAATTCTTACAAATCTCGAACAAACCGCCATACATAAACGAATTGTGAAACCAAACTTATAAAATGAAATCAATAACTATTGAATATAGGAATTCAGCAATCTTATTTGTAACTTGCTGTTGTCAAAAAGAATTTGACCTTGCCAGTAACAAAACATTCAATCTTTTCAGTGAAATGGGAGAATGCATGAATTAATAAACAATTGCTCTAACATTTTCATTGGACTTTTTAAAGGCATAGCTCTAGGAATCGTCTTCTTCTTTCACAGTTTTATGAGTCCAAGTGTACCTCAGTTTCATGAGTCTATCTATTCCTCATTTTTGTGAGTCTAACTGTATATCTCAGTTTTATTAGTCTAACTGTATATCTCAGTTTTATGAGTCTAAATGTATCTCAGTTTTATGAGTCTAACTATACCTCAGTTGTATGAGTCTAAATGTACCTCAGTTTTATGAGCCTAACTGTATCAGTCCTGTATACCTCAGTTTTATGAGTCTAATTGTATCTCAGTTTTATGAGTCTAACTGTATACATTAGTTTAATGAATCTAACTGTATCTTAGTTATATGAGTCTAATTGTATACATCAGTTTTATGAGTCTAACTGTATCTCAGTTTTATAACCTCAGTTATATGAGTCTAATTGTACCTCAGTTTTATGAGTCCAACTGTATTTGAGTTTTATGAGCCTAACTGTATACCTCAGTTTAATAAGTCTAACCTCTAACCTGAGGTAAAAATACCTCAATTGTAATAGTAACTGCAGTTTACCTCAGCTTTATGAGTCTAACTGTATCTCTGTTTTATGAGTCAAATCATACCTTAGTTGTATGATTAACTGTTTCTCTCAGTTTTATGAGTCTAAATGTATCTTAGTTTTAGGAGTCTAAATGTATATAAGTTTTATGAGTCTAACCATATCTCAGTTTTATGAGTCTAAATCTACTTCAGTTGATTGAGTCTAAATGTATAACCTCAATTTTATGAGTCTAACTATCACTCAGTTTTTTTAGTGTAAATGTTTCTCACTTTTATGAGTCTAACTATATCTTAGTTTTATGAGTCTAAGTGTCATTCTATCAGTTTTATGAGTCTAACAGTATCTCAGTTTTATGAGTCTAACAGTGTCTTAGTTCTATGACTCTTACTGTATCTTAGTTTTATGAGTTTAATTGTACCTCAGTTTTAGGAGTCTAACTGAACTGTACCTTAGTTTTGCTCTTGATTATCAGCACAGTGAAGTATTTAAATGTTTTAACTTATAAGTCTAACTTTACATCAGTTTTATGATTCTAACTGTACCTCAGTTTTATGAGTCTAATTGTACCTCAGTTTTATGAGTCTAATTGTACTGTACCTCAGTTTCATGAGTATAACATGTACTGTACCTCAGATTTATGAGTCTAACTGTACTGTACCTCAGATTCATGAGTCTAACTGTACTGTACCTCAGATTTATGAGTCAACTGTACTGTACCTCAGTTTTATGAGTCTAACTGTACCTCAGTTTCATGAGTCTAACTGAACTGTACCTCAGTTTTATGAGTCTAACTGTACTTCAGTTTCATGAGTCTAACTGTACTGTACCTCAGTTTATGAGTCTAACTGTACTGTACCTCAGTTCTGCTCTTGATGATCAGCTCAGTGAAGTATTTAGATGATGTAACTTCTTGAACTAGATTAGCAGCAGTTACTCCTGCAGTTACAAATATCTACAACTTTATTTTATTTACAATTGCAAGTATGATTGTTGCAAAATTTCATCCCAATTACAGTATAACTGCTGTGCAATTTTAGTTTAATTACAAAATGACTGAACAATTACAGCATAATTGTTGTGCAATTTAATGCAATTATATTATTACTGTAATACAGTTTCAATTAGAATTACAGTGAAATTGTTTTTAAGTTGCAGTTAAAAAACTCCGGTTAAATATCTTTACTTTACTGTACGTACAGTAGAGCACGGTTTGAATAAAGTATAAAAGAAAAGTTTTTAAAAAATTATCGAAAAAAAAATGATAAAAATAGTTTTAAAAAAGGTAAAAAAATATTCGGAAAAAATGAAAATATTTAAAAATATCTTAAAATATTTGAAAATATTAAAAAATTCTTTAAAATATTTAAGTATTGTACGATATTTTCCTAAAACAGTTTCAGCAGGCCCAATTGCAGCTACACAACGAAGGAGTAGTAAGATTTGAAGAAACAAATTCATTTTTTCTGGAAAATGTTTTTATCAATAACAATAATGTTATATAATCAATAATAAAAAATAATTAATTTTCCGTATTGTTATCTTTTCAACATCAACTTTGTGCAGGTCAAATTAAAACAAATCTAGGAAAGAGTCTTTTGAGATTACGTTAAACACTTATGTAATCAAATTTATTGTTTCGAAAAAGAATCCCATTAAAACGCTTTTCTAAGAATTGACTTTACCAAAGCGCACTGTTAAAAATAAAAGAAAATGCTTTAAAACCGAGAGCACTGTGAAAACTAGAAAAACACAAACTATAAAATACCGAGCATAAAAAAGAACAGGAACTAGAGCCAAGAGCACTGTAAAAAAAACTACACGAACTAGAGCCAAGAGCACTGTAAAACAAAGAACAAGAAGTAGAGCCAAGAGCACTGTAGAAAAAGAACATGAACTGGAGCCAAGAGCACCGTAAAAAAAGAACATGAACTAGAGCCCAAAGCACTGTAAAAAAAGAACGTGGACTAGAGCCAAGAGCACTGTAAGAAAATAACATGAACTAAAGCCAAAAGCACTGTAAAAAAAGGTACATGAACTATATCTGAGTGCATGATTAAAATTTAAAAAGGACTAGAACTAGAAAGAGCTGAGCACACTGTTAAAAATAAAATGAACAGTCTTGAAAATTAATTCCCAACTTTTCTGTTTATAGGAGAGCTAGCTCCGCGGAGGTTAGAGTCTAACTGCTGCAGTTCTCCTAGTCCTACTGGATCCTAGATCCTGGCTCCGACAGTACTCCGACAGTGCAATCTACAGGGTGTCTCGAGATACGAGAAAATCTACTAATAAATGACTCTATTTTATCAGAGGCTTTTAAAACATTTGACGATACGAGTATATCTTCATAAAGCTCTTTTGTAAAGATAAATTAAGCATGTTAATTTTTGTTATTTAAGTATCTGACAATGGGTCATAGTTAGAGTAACTTAAAGTATTATTTTAGGTGAACCTAGTGAACCCTCAGGCCTCATTGCAAAAATGTAAATGTCCGATTTACAACGGTACTCTTTAAAGCTTTGTCTGATCAAGTATGAATTAGATATCAATATTTATAAATTTGAACACTTAATGTTTCTATAGTGGTTTCTCTACAAGAGTGGCTTGCGCATTTAACGTGCAGGAAAACATGTAGGAATTAGCCGAAATAGGAAATTTTCAAGCTAAAAAACGACGATATCTATCACATTTTTCATCAGTTAAAGATTTCAAGCGAACTGTTTTGAATTGGGCATATCCATCTTTGCGACTGGAATTCAATATTAACAAATAATATTCTGATAATAAAACAGGAGAACTTACAACAAACGCTAATTTTCCCTATTTCTTTACAAATTAACGTTGTGAACCCTTCAAATGATGTAAACTCTAGCAGAAATCAAAGTTTTATATATTAACAGTCTCTGACAACAGGTTGTAATAATATAAGGATTTGATTACAACGATAAAAACTGCTATAAAAACTGCTATAAAAACTGCTATAAAAACTGCTATAAAAAGCTGCATCAATTTTAAGGACTTTGACTTTAAAGTGTCGCAATGCCATTGCCTTGGCCATTGTTTTTACTTCAAAAACTCATTTATAGTTTTTCTTTAAAGAACTTGTTTTTAAAGTATTAGTTTCAAAAGGATTAATGAGCAAAATAAATTATTATTATTATTGTAAATAACATTATCATATTTATCATTATCAAAAATTAAAATGGTTTCCATTAAAAAAATGTTCAATGATTTGCCAAGTATTCCGTAGAATTATCTTTTTTTTATATTCTTAGTCTAATATTCTTGACGACATAGATTTTTATTTAATTGAAATCAATTTATTTGGGTTTGTGTTGTATTGTTGCCAGAGCACAGAAACACTAATAATTAGTAAATCGATACGCACCTTTAATTGAGTTGGGGAAGGCAGGCGGCTATAAGCCACAACATTTTCCCCTTCCAAGCCCCACATTATCTTTTTTGTCTTCAGGCATGCCATGAGCCATAATCGTAAGGTCTTCCATGCCACAGCATTCAAGTCTTATTATTATTATTACGTTTTTAAATGATAAATTTAGGGCATTGAAATTTGAATTTTTACAAATTCTGTCGCAATCCGCAAAAGATATCACCTGTAAGAAATTTTATAAGTTTATTAGAGATCTTTGAATTGCGTGTTCAGCTTATAAACTGCTTTACATAATACAAAGAAAATTTTGCATTATTTTACGCATTGTGGGCACCAAGACAAATTGTTTGGGATAGTCTAAAGAGTAAGAAAAGATGAGAAAAATCACAATATTAACTGGCAGTACCTGAGCGTGACAGAATTCTTCAAAACAAATTTTATTTTGCAATTTTCTCGTTCAAAGTGCAAATTTTCGGCTATGGGCGCACTTTGAACTTTAAGAGTACTAGGCTTTTAGGGCGCTTCTTTTTCACGATGTCGCTGGATTTTTGAAAATCACAATTTCAATGCACTAAATTTATTATTTAAAAACGTAATAACTGCTAGAAGACTCAAATGCTGTGGCATGGAAGACTGTGGCTGCCGGAAGACAGAAAAGATAATATGTGGCATGGAATGGGAAAATGTTGTGGCTAATGGCCGCCTGCCTTTTCTCGTTCTTTATGTAACACCAGTAGATACACCAAAAGAAATATAATTTATGCAATAAAAATTAGTTATCGATGGTATTTAGGTCTGGACACTGTTTTTAAACAAACTGAAAGCTCTTTGACAAAATTAAGTTTTCTTAATTTTTGAAAATAAATCGTTAGCGTTGTAGTGTTCTAAGTTCCTAAACACTACCGAATTCAATCTTTTTAAAAAAACAAACGAAATTGGTCGTTAACGAACGATAAATTAACAAATTAAAAAAAGGAGAACGCGCCAATCACCATGTATGCTTAGTTAAGAGCAGCGGTTTGAATATATTATTAAACACTTTAGATTTTTAGGCTTCAAATGGCTAAATAAGGTCGTGACTTGCTTGAGCATTTGAAGAATTGATTTAAAATTTGCTTTTGCCAGTATAAAGTATTTCTTCATTTAATTAAAAATGCCTCAACAGTATGGCATTACTTTTTGCGTCAACAGGTTGAGAGACCACGACATTTTGGCTTTCCGCCGAATCTAAAAACGTGGTGATTGTTAAAGTTTGTTGTTATTAACTTTGCAATATTCATATCCTAAGCGAAAATGTTTATGATAAAAAATTTAAAAAAAACGTTTGCTTCTATTATATTACTTTGACCCTGAAAGAAAATATTGACAAAAAACAACGAGGTTATAGTGTATAGAGTGATGATGTACACTAATCCTTTATTAATTTGATAAGTCATAAACTATATCGAGAGCGTACTGCATATTTGTTCATTATAAGTTGAATCTGGCCTAACCTAAAGTATATCAATATTAGTAAACAGTTGTAAGTGTACAGTACAGCTAACTGAGCACACAGGTAGTGAACTATATCATCCCCCCTGGCAAAAAACGACCCAAATAAAAGCACATTCCTAGCTTTGGACAATTTCAAATTAACTATTAGTTTTGGTTGTTTTTCTTACCCACACCTCTCGAGATTATTACTTACAGTGCCCGATATCACGTGATTTTTATACTCTGTCAAAGATATAGCATGTCACCTCTCGAGATTATTACTTACAGTGCCCGATATCACGTGATTTTTATACTCTGTCAAAGATATAGCATGTAACAAAAATATAACACTCTTATCAATAAATACTGAGTTTTCCAAATTTATGGAATAAATGTTTTAATTAATTAATCTTGATGACAAGAAAATGTTTATGATATTTTCGGGGCACCCTCAGCTTGGGTCGACTGGGTGAGATAAGCACTGGATACACGCGATATCTAGCGGTTATCTTAGATCAGGAAAAATACGATACTTCAAGAAAACTAGACGTCCAGGAACCATCTTCCAAGTTTGTTCTAGTACAGTCATTTTGAATTGAAAGTGTAGAGTAGACATCCTAAAAGTTTATTTTGTTTTGATTTGATTTTAGAATTACTATCGAACTTAAAACTTTATATTCATTTTTTTGTAAAAATTTATGATTTTTAGTTTATCAGAGTTAAAATGAAACTGTATAAAACTACATTTTAAACCGAAGAACAAAACTTTTGTTTTTGTATTTTTAATATGATTTTATGTAAATCACAGGAAGTTAGAATAAATTTAAAGATGTACTTTTTGTTAAAAATAGTCTCTACTCTAAAGTCGGAAAATATTTGTTTTAATAGTACAAGATAAAAGTGCACTGAATTTAATTTATATCAAGAAAAATGATCACGTCTCAAATTTCAGATTATATTTTGCGGATCGGCAAATATATATTTGCAGACTTTCTACTTGCTTTCATGTGCAAATATTTCTTACAAAATGTATCATGATACAGGATCAGGATGTCAAGTGTTGGGATGCGAAGTATAAATTTTTTTAAGCAACGAACTGCATTCGTTTCGTTACTGAAGTAGAAAAAAAAATATTGGAAATTACATAATAAAGTGCTAGTTTTTCGCCGTTTCGTTACCGCAGGTCTATCATTCTTTTATTTTTGACGATCGTGAATAACCACCGCACATTTGTTAACAATTTATGTCTAATAATCAAATAGATTTTTTGTAGGAAAATATTGTGTAAATTTTCATTTTTCTAGATTTTTTGTTTGTTTTTGTTTAATTTTTCATTTTTCAAAAGTTTAAAAGTACAAATTTTTTCCTTTTTTTCTGAAAACGACGATTTTTCGCTAAGTAACTGAAAACTATCGTAGTTTCATTCGTTTTTTATTAAACGATGCCCAGTCCTTGAGTTAAGTGAAAATAGAAATTGGGACTGTATATGTATTTACAAACATCAAGAAACAAATCTTTATAAAGTATTTTGACCCATGATCCTTCGGTCCCAGACTGTGGCTGGCAGGCTTTAAGCGGAGGTTTGGACTTCATCGTCTTGCTATTGTCATGTTTCGTGGGACACCCTGTAGCTTAGAATTTTAAGGCAGGGCCACAAAATATTATCAATAAGTGCTTCAAGTTTTAAATATCACGAGAATCCAGATATCCTATGTTTTAATATGACACTTACGAACCATTTTCACTTTTCAACAAAGTTTTTTCGAATTCGAAAATGAACGAAATGGCTAATTTGTTTGAATTCCAACCATTACTGAAACTAGAAAGGAATTATGATTTAGATTCTTTTTCGCTTTGTACAAACAAAAATACATGATGAACGATTGAAAATATTCGATATATTGTGCAAATCACAGACTACAACTGCTTATCTCCTTACACACAGGGTGGGCTACGAAGGCCTAAGTTGTCCCGGCCCGACATGCTGTACGATTTTATGATAGGTTTTTAGAGTGCCATCTCAATTGCCACTCGTTGAACATATTACACATTTCAAAAGATCCTTAAATATCTCTGAATACAGATGTTTGCTGATTGGTCGTGTACTGTACTTGTACACAATGCTGTGGAAAATATCGCATATTTTAGCTGATAATCGATCTCTGTAACTCACGTATCCCTGGTGCAAAGAAATAAATAAAAATTTGAAAGAAAACCCCAGACCCTCAATCCCTCAATAATAATCCCTGAATGAGGCCCTTCCAGGCTCTAGGCATACTTCAAGTGTACTATATTGTTTGACTTGTGTAACTTAAAGAATTCTTGTTTACCAACTTTAATAGGGAAACTTTTTAAAGACATTTTTTCAACTTGTTCAACAAAAAGACATTTTTTCTTGAAAACTCAAGTAAAGAAACACTTTTTATCACGATTTAAGAAGGTTTAGTGACTGTATTTTGAATTTTATTTAATTATTAAATGTTTTTAAAAGTAATGGAACGTATAGTGAGGAATTTACAAAAAATGAGGTTTGGAAACTTTTCTTTTGAAAAAATATTCTGATTTTTATGTCAAGAAAAAGAGTGTCCTTAATAAAGGAAAGTTTAAATTTCATGTTTTAAAAGATATTGTAACCCATATTTTAAAACTGAGAAAGCAAGTATATTGGATCTATTTAAGGTCGGTTATCAACTATTCATGTTCATTGATACACATTTTTATTAATATTAATATCTATATGAATTCTAAAAATTTGTCCACAATACTGCTACTAAGCTCAACCACCATACATTGCCGGTCACTCCCTTTAAAAACCAAATAAACTTGAATGTGTGAAAACGAACCTCCAAACGATATAGTGAAAAGTTGCCAAAAATTTTCTAAATCTGGACATGTGGAATCTATGAAAGAAAGTCACCGGAAAAAAAGTTTCTGGAAAAAAAACCTAGAAATAAAAACTTCGTTTAAAAAGTCCCAATTTTCTGTCCTGGGACAAAATGTCACTGGCAATAAAGTCTTGAGTTTAGATTCCTCTTTTCCAAAAAACTCACAGGAATTAAAGCATTGAAGAAAATATATACGAAGAAAAAACACCAAAAAAAGTACTAAGTCTTGTAAAAATGACAGAAACGTGTTTTTAAAAGGCCTCTTTTTTTCTATGCATCTGCATTTTGGATATAGCCAGGGGGTATTTTTAATATAAATTGTCCCTTTTTTTGGATATAGCCAGGGGGTATTTTTAATATAAATTGTCCCTTTTTTTGGATATAGCCAGGGGGTATTTTTAGTATAAATTGTCCCTTTTTTGGATATAGCCAGGGGGTATTTTTAATATAAATTGTCCCTTTTTTTGGATGGTCCTTTTTTCAAAGGCAATTTCAATTAAAGGAGGAATTTTTTTCTGGAGACGTTTTTGCATAAAATCAGACTGGAACCAGAAAATCCGACTGGAACCAGAAAATCAGACTGGAACCAGAAAAAATTCCTTTAAAATAAAGTTTAAAATGGTAGGACTTTATTTCCAGAGACTTTTTCTTTCAAGGACTTATTTTTCACAGGACTTTATTTCCGAAAACTTTTTTTCAGAGAACTTTTTTGGCGGTTACCGCCTTTTATCCTTCAAGTGCCCCCCCCCCATCCATACAAAAACTTCTTATTCCTGGTCACAGGACCACATGGGAAAGGTTAGGTTTGAAAACCCATTAACAAAAAGAAAATCTGTCATTTTCTATTTTACAATAAATCTAGGGGACGCCAAACATTAATAGCCCCCTTAGCTCCTAGGGGGGGGGGGCAAAATTTGAACTATAAATTCAAAACATTTGATTTCTTCGATATTTTAAAGATACATACAGTCCAATTACCTTGCAAGTACTACTTTATCTCTTCATTAAACAAAACCAGTAGAAAAAATACGCAAGCTATTTTTTTTAATGTTTTTCACTCTTCAGTTTCAGATTTGAAAAGTGTGATAGCTCTGAGTTCTCAGGGGGCATTGCCCCACCTTGCCCCCCACCCTTCCTGCTTACGCCCTTGGTATTGTATCAAGAAACCCAAGAGACAGGTGAAGCGAATTAATATTTAGAATAAGAGGCAAAAATTACAAAGTTACCCCTTAAACCATTTAGGGATCAATGATGTGGAAGATATTGTCGCTTTAACAGTGTTCATTTCTGATGATTTGTATTTGTTTTTCTGTATTAATAATGCACAAGTCAAAATTGTAGAGAAATAAACAGTTTTCAAAATTATAAAATTCATATCTAATTGATATTTGATCATTGTGCCATCTTTGTGACGGCTATTTGTAAATATTAATCTAGCAGTATATAGAGCCCTGTTTTAAAATGGCCATACATTTATCTACAATGGTGTTGTAACAACTGACCCATGGCCTTGTTAAGAAAATTCTAGAAGTTCTCAATGTTTGTATTTGTCGTCTTCCAGATCAAAAGGATCAAAAGAACAAAAATATATTTTCTAATTTTTTTCTTTTATTTGTAATTTGATACGATAATCATTTTAGAGAATCTAATATTATTTATATACAAAATTTACATAAATTAGCATGTTTTCCTTAAATTGTTGAGAAAATTCTAGAAAAATAAGTCTGTAAAAACAAAGAGAATGTATAATCAATTCTCTTTGTGTATAAATTGTCGTGATGCAAACAAGAAGAACAAAATATTTTAATTAATTCCAATTTTGCGAGACAATTAAAATTACACAAATATTAAGCATTTTATAAGAATAATATAATAGTTTAGAAATTAAGTAAATAATTAAAAGTAAAAAACAACTATTCAATGCTCATCTTTTTTAGTAAGTTTTAGAATTCCAAATTCGGTGATGTGATGGTCCAAACCTCTGTTCCACAATTTATTGAAAATATATTTCGGTCTAGGTTGAATCTCGTCAGTTCTATACGATATATTAACCATCAAAATCGATGTTAAAAACCACAAGAAAATAAACAAACAAAAAAGATTATTTATTTAAAAAAATAAAAAATGGGCTGTCAAATGGACAAAAGGGAAACGAACTTAGATCAATTAGATGGGAAAAAAGATAATTTGCAAATATTCACTTTTTAAAGAATGTATTAAGAAAATTATTATACTTTGAGATTGTTTCTGTCATGAAGATTAAAAACAAACTGTTTAGTTTAGATGTATAGTGTATATCGTGGTGGTGGGGATCGATCTAATTAACGCGTTTCACATAAATCAGGGGGGGGGGCGGCTTGTCTAAGGAGTATTTAAACCATTTAAAGAATTGGAAATAAACAATATTCTTTCTTTATGTTTTCTAGAGTAGTATTCCCTGTAAGGCTAATCAAGGAAATAATTTGTAGAATTTTTTTTTTTGCAGAAGTCATAAAAATTACTTGACAAAAAATGTTGATTTTCAAACATAAAAAACATTTGAATAAAAAACTGCTCGCATTGAGTTTATTTAAGAAAAGATTCAATAGATGTCTGCAATGCATAGTGCATATGTATAATATTGGATGGAAACGTCAGTTTTATTTGCTTTGAGAGCGATTAAAAACTTTGAAAAAAATAGTAATTAAGAAGCGAACAAATTCTGTGCCACAAATTCTAATTTTTTGATCAGTATATCTTATCAACCTGATGTTGTAGACCTTTAATATTTATAATATGATTTGAGACTTTATTATTTTTATTATCAGGGAGTCTTTACTTTTCCCTGTGGTGTAAAATTAAATAGTTATGAACAGAATTTATAGTTTCCAGAGGAAATACTTAAAATATTAATTTTTTGAAAAAAATGCATGTTGATATTTTTTACAAATAGTAATTCTCTTTGGTTGGAATGACGACCGCAAGCCTCTCATCTCCCCATAATTGGGCCTTGAAAGAATTTATTAATTTCATAAGGCATAATAATATAAAAGTTATAGCTAATTATTTAGTGGTACTTCTTAAACTCCTCCTATTTATCAAGAATAAATATTTTCTTGTTTAAATATTAAACTTATATCTCACCCAGGCAAATAGATATTTCTACTGCTAACAAAATTTTTACATTAGTTCTAAGAAGAAACCGTCATCTTTATATCAGAAATTTACATGTACAGATATTAAACAATGTAATTGGTCTCAAAAAACAAACAAAAAAGAAACAACAATTAAAATGTCTAACAGTATAATAAGAATTGACAAGAATCTAAAATTTTCAAGAAATCCACAAAAGAAAAGTGTAAATAAAATGAAATTTTGATTGAAAAGCATAAGAAATGAAAATATGGTTTGAATGGGACACGGTATTATAAATACTAAAGAAATAATGATATTTTTGGTAGAAATAATATAAATATGAATGATCTTCAAGGTTTGGGGAAGACAATTTATTTAATTGAAGAATTGTCCTCAAGCTGTTTGAAAATAATCCTCAATCAAGTTTAAGAACAGCACTTCATCTACTTCAAGGTGTCCAGGACTAACAAACTTCTTCATCTAATCCACCTCTTCTTTTATATTATTCATTATATGACGGAGGAAGCATTCCTTCTTGTGTAGTTTCCAGTCAATTGCTTCTGGCAGTTTGTGGACCACAGTAGCGTCTCAGGTTACATCTGGAGCAATTCTTGAACTTAAACACCCAGTCCAGATGAACACAGGAGTTGTTTCCACATTTGATCACAAACTGGTCCTCATCAACTATATTTATTCTCTCTGACAGAGGAGTAAACTCCGGGATATTCTCTTAGATTCTGTCAACCGTCTTTCCATCCAGGATTTCCTTCAACGCAGAGTGCTGCACTGACCCATAGTAGTGAACAATTGGCCAGTATGTGGTTGGATCCTTAGCAAGCTGTAGAGGATGTAGATCCATGGGTTGTAAAGCCATGACACGGATAGCTGCTATGAGCTCATATTTTCCATAGTTCCAGAAATAATCTTGTTTCCTTTCTCCTGACTCCAGGGTAAATATAACAATGTAAAATTGACTAGTATTTGATTCATCTCTACTAAAGAGAAAACTGTTCTCATAAACACTCAGAATCCTTTCCCGAGCCAGCTGTGCACATTGAGTGCAGGTGTTACCAAGACTTATTACGTCATGCTCACACATATACATTGGGTGATCATGGTGCATTCTCAGTAAATATCCTTGATCAAATACAGCAGCTTAGCATCCATCCTTACTCCTGGATCTATCCTAGCCACTGTATTATCCTCCTCATTGTAGAGATCAGCCTTCCATATAAAGATAAGGTTCTCCACTGGTTTGAAGCAAAAATCATGCTTCATGTTTTAGAAATTTTTAGAAAGACACATTATCTTAGAATAGGGATTACAAGATTTCAGAAGGTAATAAATAGACTGGGACCAAGAGACTCCATTTCTGAAAACAATTAACCTCTGAATAACTAAGCTATACTCATGCTAAAACCTTGTATTGCACCTGTTTTTGGCAAACCCTGTCAAATATAAAATACGATATCCAGAGAAAATAGTACTAAATTGTAAACTTTTATATTGTTTAATGTAATTTTGCTTTAGACAAATATAAATGATGAATATATATTTGTTATATTTTAAATAATGATATTTATATATTTCCAAATTTAAGTTATATTATGGTTGGTCCACTTAACTATATATCATATCAAATACTTTCATCTGGAGAATCCTCAAAATAGTTATTTTTATATTTTCAGTCTAGTTTGAGATGATAAAATTTCCTTGGTTTGGATTAAATTTACTTTTCCTCTATCAGATAAAAGAATGCATTTGAAAAAAATATGGTTAGGATAAAATAATATATTTTTAATTATTATACAATGAAATATCATTTTGTCAATGGGATAAGATTAAGATTTCTTAAGATATATTTTCATGTCATTTAACTACTCTGCTCACAATAATTAAGTGTTGAAAAAAGTTCTTAATTTTATCAAGAATTATAAAAATACAGTTTAATTTTTAGTCTTAAAATTTTTCTATTTGATTTTTAAGATTCCTTAAAAATGTAAAAATAAGTCGCTCTTAGATATTCCTTCCTGCAATACCTTCAATAAGAATTGTAATATTGTGATGAATGGTCACAAAAAAATCTTTAAATGTAAATTAAACCTCTTTTGGTTAAGCTGAACCCATTTTGGGCAAAAAAGTTGATTCAGTGTCCGAATTTAATGAATTTGAGCTGCGTCTTTAATCCGCCAAAAACCGGTTTCAATTGAGAGCCGGCTTAAATCTTGAAACATTGAATACAATTTTAAGTGAAACCAACCATAATTGAGCCGCGGCTTAAATTTAAGACGCCGCTCAAATTCTTTAAATTCGGCCTCAGGTTTTTTTCTTGATTTATTTGACAAATATTAGAATTGCAAGAATGATGGTTAGGAATGAAGTTTGGATTGAGTTTGAACCATTACAATTCTCCTTCTCTCTGTTCTTACAACAGGTCACCTAAATATTTTAAAAGATTATGTCTTTTTTATTGGATTATTTAAAAAAAACAGTTTGTATAATTCCTTTATTGTACTCTTTGAGCCTCGGTCTTTTATTAATTATTTTATTTTTGAAACCTTTCAACTAAAAATCTCCTTCTGGAGCTCCATTAAAGGGATTGTTCATCTATTTGAAATCATACTTAAAATAATGGGACTAAAATTGTCAAAAAAAGCAATAATCATTTTTAATCATTATGTGTATTTGATGTTGATGAAGATCAAATATAGGTTCACCATAGTATATCTTATTAAAGATGAAATAATTTAATGAATTTGCTGGTTTTATATTTACTGATCCATTTAAAATCATATTCATGACTTGACAAGTTTTGAATTTAAATAGTCCAATTAACATAAGACACGGAAATTGTGCAGTGTTACCAGACCCATTTCGCGTAATTTGATAATTGGTATTAGTAAAACTATTTGCTTTCTAACACCATTAAATTTACTTATTTCTAGCTTAATCATGTCTAACAGTCGTCTTCTACAGTTATAAACAATCCATTTATATACAATAAGAACCATAAAACTGTGGAATAGGAAGAAGACTTTTAGACTCAAGTTTAGACTTTAATTAATTAACATGAGACACGGCAATTGTCCAGTGAAAACAGACCCATTTCACTTAATAAGTGATTTTATTAAGTTACTATAGTATAATTATTTGCAAAGTAACAACATAGAATATATGTCGTCTTCCAATTCCACAGTTATCTGGTTCTTTACTGTTCAACTAACCTGACCCTTAGCAGCTACACCAATATTGGTCCCTTCACTTTCACAAGCAGAATCAGCATCATAAACTGTTCCACAATATCGGGCAGACAGCTTACGGTTAGAACTATCCCCTAGTATCATTATTATTACTTTTATTATTCATCATAAATTGTTCCACAATATCGGGCAGACAGCTTACGGTTAGAACTATCCCCTAGTATCATTATTATTACTGTTATTATTCATCATAAACTGTTCCACAATATCGGGCAGACAGCTTACGGTTAGAACTATCCCCTAGTATCATTATTATTACTGTTATTATTCATCATAAACTGTTCCACAATATAGAGCAAACAGTTTACGATTAGAACTTTATTATTCATCATAAACTGTTCCACAATATCGGGCAGACAGCTTACGGTTAGAACTATCCCCTAGTATCATTATTATTACTGTTATTATTCATCCTAAACTGTTCCACAATATTGGGCAGACAGTTTACGATTAGAACTATCCACTAGTATCATTATTATTACTGTTATTATTCATCATAAACTGTTCCACAATATCGGGCAGACAGCTTACGGTTAGAACTATCCCCCTAGTATCATTATTATTACTGTTATTATTCATCATAAACTATTCCACCATATTGGACAGACAGCTTACGGTTAGAACTATACCCCTAGTATCATTATTATTTGTGTTATTATTACTTGTTTTTATTATTATTATTGTCATCTTTGTTACTACTATTATCATTATATTGTTATTTTTATTCTTATTTTTGTTATCATTATTATTATTATTACAGTGAAACCCTTAATAACGAATACATCGGAAGAATTTATTAAATTTCGTCTTGACAATTTTTCCAATGAGTTTTATCAAATAGATTGTCAAGTACAATAGGTGGCAACAGAGAAATTAACCAATTATACACGACGTCACAAGTGTCAAATATAACAAGAAAAGCGAAATTTTCTCACATTAGTTGACATGTTTTCCAAGATTAAACAAAAAAGTGTAAAAACAGAAACTAAAGAACACATAAAATTGCACTTATTTTATTTTTAGAAAAGCACCGTATTCTAAAATTATCACTATAACTGATGATTTTGTCGGACACAAAAACTGAATTGACACTTTTGACGACAGAATACAACTGTACTGAGAGTGTACACATTCTACGTTGCCATCTATTGTACTAGAATCTATTTGAGTTTTATACTATATTTCGTAAATTTCAGTATTTGCGAAAATAAATAAATATATATCCATGAATATGCAGGAACATTTATATAGAGTTCCATAAAATCATTTAATTAAAAAACTAAATATCTGCAACATTCCATTATCAGAAAGTGAAGAATACGACATTTGATGAATTCTTTTGATGTATTCGTTATTAGGGGTTTCACTGTATAATAAAATCAATTTTAAGGTTTTGCAATGATCAAATTATCTAAATAATTGTATACATGATTTTAAGTAATTATTTTAGAGTAGTTCACTATTTTGCCAAATGTATATCTATATCTATTTATGCTACCGCCTTGTGTTATTATGCGGGACAATATGTTTTTTTTGCAGAGATTTTTACCTTTTTTGTTTGTTTAAACCATAGATAAATAAATAAACATTGCTATAGCTTATGTACGCAAAATCACCAAGAATTGTACAGTCCGTAAACTCTATACTTCTAGGGGTCAAAGTGTACTTCAATGATAAGCGGGGAATAACTCTGATTTTGGAATAGGAATATATAATAGGTTGGATACAGGATGACTCACGAAACATGACAGTTTTTAAAGTTGTTTAATACCAAAGACAATTATAAAAATATTTTATAGGAGTCATATTATAATTAACTTCAAAATAAAATATATTTGCGCAAAAGATTTTTTAACCAAATAAACTGTATACAGCATTTAATATCTAGTACAGTGTAGGAAGACGACATTTAAAACTATTTACCAACCGTCATGTTTCGTGGGACACCCTGTATATAAATCTATTTATAATTCAAATTCCATGAAAATGCACGATTTTTTTCATGAAAATCCGCGAAATATATGAGGAAACCTGCTTTGCCGGTTTAAAATGTAACTCGGAACAACTAAGAAACTATCATACCCGTGATCATGCAATTGTGAGTAAAAATTCAGGATACAAATTCTCTTAAAATTGAATAAAAGATATTCGAAAGACGACATTTGAATATACCTGACATTTCATTTATGCAATATTCCTGATCTGCTTTACATGCTGTTGGTACACCTACAAATACAATGAGACATGGATATGGTTTTATTATTTTTGGACTTTCAAGAAGATCTACAAATATCTGGGAATTTTGACATATTTCAAAATATATAGTATGCTCTATTAGTTTACTTTCGTCGTGCTTTTAAACACTTATTTAAGAGAACCATTAATTTGATGAATTGTTTTCGGTAAAATCTTTCCTTTTATTTATAAAAACAAAATGTCCTCATTCTGGTTTTCCTTGTACATGTTATTATAAAATAAGAAAAAGAAAGTTTTTTTTGCTGTTACTAGTTTTCTAGGGCGCGGTTATCTTCAATTTTGAATTAATTGCTGCTCTAGCCGCAGCATTTTCCCTTCTAAAATTTTCAAACAAACATCAACAACTTATTTCGCTGATTTTTTTTTCTCGTGGATTTGGAAAAAAACTAGTATTATTTAAAGCAAATTTGGGAAGTTCTGATCATCTATTAACCTTCTTTTGGGTCATGTGAGGTAACACAAAAAGCGTGCGCCCGATCGATACAGCTGACTCGACCGACAAGCAAAGTATACAAATAGATAAATTGGTCCACCAAAGTTTTTTTCACGTTACTGTTGGGTCTTCAGTTATATCATATTTTTATCCTTGTAAGGTCGTCTGAATGAACCAATAGGTCGTCTTTTAGTTGCAATAGGTCGTCTTTCAGTTCCAATAGGTCGTCTTTTAGTTCAATAGGTCGCCTTTTAGTTGCAATAGGTCGTCTTTTAGTTGCAATAGGTCGTCTTTTAGTTGCAATAGGTCGTCCTTTAGTAGCAATAGGTAGTCTTTCAGTTGCAATAGGTCGTCTTTCAGTTGCAATTGGTCGTCTCTATGTTTTACCTGGATAGTCCTCAGAGCATAGATAATTAGGTCCTTGACACTCTATACATCTAAGAAAAGAAATTATATTAAATAGAATAACAACAAATACAAATACAGGGTTACGGAAAAAATATGAGACTATGAAATAAACCAATTGGAATGTGTAATTTGACCTTGTGCAATAAATGCTAAACGCTAAATAAATTGGGACCGAAAAAAAGTAGTTTCCAGGTGCAGAGAATCAAAACCTTATGTAAAAGGTTTGCATAAATTCTGTACAGTCGTCTTTGATTTTGCATAAATTCATGTACGTGTTCTATTTACTTAAATATTCCAGTAGTAACCGTTATCTCAAACATACAAAAAAGTTAAAGTTTCGTACAAAACCTTATTTAATATTAATGCAATGCAGTCGACAATAAAGTAATTTTATCATTTTTGTCAGAATAAAATTTTTCAAAAAACCTAAAAAGTCCATCATCGTTGCAAGTATTTTCTCCACAAAACCTTTTCTTACAGCTGGCGCCACAGTTTTCACTACAATAATAATAATAATAATAATAATAAAAATAATAATCGTAAAAAATATTACGGTAGTCCTTTGCTTTGCTGTGTCAGATTAACTTTAACCCAGGACCTAAAACAAAATTTTAATTTTCTAACTCAAAAAACATTCTTCAAGATGTTGATTTTAATTTAACTTCAAAACTTTTTTACCACCTTTTAATCAACATTACCGACCCATGATTCCCTTAGCAGAGGGGCGTATCTTAACGTCCCTTGGGATAATTAAGCAAATTAACCACTCGCTCTGCGAAGTTTCCATGAACAAATTTGCGCATTTTCATCTCAAAAGACCAATTCATAACTTTTTTTATTTTTTCATGATCTTTTTTAAAAATTTTCTAATAGCTACGTTTTTGCAAGCTGATGATCATTTTCAAACTTAGATCATTTGATCAATACAGAATTTAGAGTTTGAAACTTCTAACGTATAAGTTATTGGGTTGCAAAGATGTAATAATTAGAAAATCAGAGTTTAATTCTAAGATTTATTTCCTTTAAAGTGAAATTATCTTAAGTTTGACGTGAACCCCCCCCCCCCCCACCCACTCTTCACTCTTTAGTAATGTACATCTTAATATTCAGACGAAAAAAACTCACCAATCCGAGAGCGCCAATTTGTTTGTGTAAACACATTTTCTATAATATTGGGGGAGTTTATCTCGACCTAAAACAAGGAAGGTTATTCCTGAAAGGGACTATTCAAGTAATTTTAAGTGACCCTCCATTTACAATTCACTGTACACTGAAAAAAACCTGATAAACACAGTTTCGATATTGCCACGGAAAATGAGAATTTATTGCGTTCGCAATATGACTACACTACGATATATTGCGTATGCAGTTGCGAGTCCTCATTTTCTTATTTTTTCAAAACCTTTTTCTGACTAACATAAATAGATCCAATCTGCAATGACACCTTGAACCAATTTTTAATGATTGGGTCAACTTTGAAGTGTCGCAAAGCCTTGGCTATACTGGCTAAATATACTTGATTGCATGATCCGAACCAACACAAGGATTGTCTGGTGTAGTGTCTAGTGTCTACTCGTACAGCCCCGTCTAGTGTACCCAAGTGTCATTAAAAGTAATTGGAAAAATTCTCAAAGAATTTTTCGAAAAAGCAACCTTTGGACAAATAAGGAAGATTTTATCCAATCCTGAAAATGAAAATTATTAATTTAATAATTTAATAATTAATTTAATAAATGAAAATACAAGAATATCTGCAATATTTTTGCCAGAATAACGGATCTAAATCAGGTATATGTATCTCTTTAAATGAAGGGTCACTTGAAATTATGTCAAAAGTCCCTAAAAAAATATAATTTTTGTTTGTTGATGAAAAAAAAATACTGTTTTGTGGAAATAGAAATGATATAAAAAAGAAGTAAAACATAACATATCAGGTTTGGACCATCTGTACGGTTTGGAACTTTCGTCCCCTGAACTTTTTATTTTTACTATTTCTTTATACACTTTCCAGGGGAAGTCATGAAATTATGTTAGAGCATATAATTAATATTTAGCATGTTGCAAACAGTTCAACTTTTTTTAAATTTTGGAAATTCCAAAACTTTTGAGATTTAGATGATTAAAGTTAATTAAATACATCGAAGAGGCTTTTAATAAAAAACAATAAAACTAGAAAAACCCTTGAAACTAAATAATTCTCTCAAATATAAAAATGTACAGTGAAACCCTTACTAACGAATACATTGGAAGAATTTATTAAATGTCGTCTTGACAATTTTACGATGAGTATTGAGTTTTATACTATATTACGTAAATTTCAGTATTTGCGAAAATAAATAAATAGCCATGAATCTGCGGGAACAGTTTTAAAGAGTTCCATATAATAATTAAATTAAAAAACTAAATATCTCCAACATTCCATTATCAGAAAGTGAAGAATACGACAATTGATGAATTCTTTTGATGTATTCGTTATTAAAGGGAGTGTTGAAGAATTGTTTTCCTTTTCACTAAACTAAAACAGTTCATATTTCCTGTGATTTTCATCCGCTTCTTGATTCTTCTACGGGCATTGAATAACGAACAAAAATATGAAAAATACTTGGTGGAATTTAAACAGCAAAAAAACTAAATTAAAATAACAATGTTTTAAATTGTTTAGCTGAATATTGTCTTACCTAGTCTAGTGAAGTAAATACAGGCGTTTTCGGGTTCATCTTTTAAAGGGACAATTTCCGATTTAAAATGTCTGAGTTTGTTTTAATCTTGAAAGTTTAGTAAATAAAAATAAATGATAGATTTACAAAGATTATTTTTTAACTTTTCGTAAAATATTAAAGTCGTAGATTTTCCCTTTAACCATGGTGTTCAGGATATCCATGACCATCTCGAGGAGTTGGAGGGAGGTGGTGGTTGAGTTGATCAGGCTTCCTTTAGCTCTTTACAACAAATACAATGTAAACTTGCCTCAAACAATAATTGTTTTATCCATATATCTTAGCAACCTCGTAGCGTAGATATTTGACATTTCAAATTATAAATGGTTAGTGGTCATCTGTAAAAGTCAATTCTGCAATATGAAAAGTCAAAGGTTCATAAGATGTAGGATTTAGAAAATTAGAGTTTGAGTTTATTAAATGGAAACTATTTTAGTTAATATGGTTTAGGTCCAAATTTAGAGAATTCTGCAGAACTACTTACTGAACACTTTAAACGGAATCGTTCTATTATCGAACAGATTTTTTACAGAAAATTTACAAGTGTGGGCAGGATAAAGGTTGAGGAGTCCGATTAAAAGAAACCCATCAAACATGACTGGTCACTTCGGCTGGGCAACGAACGGCAAAATTTAGAGATTAACGGATGAGTCCATTAACGAACGGCAAACCCCGTTAATTTGAAGTTATAAATAAACGAAAATGGCCGTTCTTGAAATCTCAACTTACACTTGCATGCAACTTACAGAAAACAAATATACATGTATCTAATTAATATCATTTTACCGTAAAGGTACTTCAAAGTAAGATTGTGGGAGTGATGAGTTAAACAAACCTGAAATAAAAATTTCTAAAGGGATTGTCCACAAAATTCAAGGTGGCTCTTTCTCACATTGCACCAACACCTTTGAATCTTTACTGACAAATAAATCATTACTTACTTACTACTACTTAATGGAAAATCGTCTGGAAAGATGTCAAATTTGTTTAACTTGTTCTGTAGAAATCTTTAATATTGCAGTGTATGTACAATAAAATAAAAATGAATTAAAAGAACTTTAAAATATATGCAATATTTTCATCAAAATATACTGCTTTAGTTAAATTTATACCTTGTGTTTTAAAACTTTGATAATTTAGACATTTCAATGTAGCATTATAGTTACAGCTTGAAATATACAAAACATGTCTTAAAAGCTTAATGAAAGGCGTGAAATTCGTATTTTATATTCAATAAATCACCAACTATATATTCAATAATTCACCAACTATCTGTTTAATAACTCACTAACTATATATTCAATAATTCACCAACTATATATTCAATAATTCACCAATTATCTATTCAATATCTCACCAACTACCTATTAAATACCTCACCAACTATATATTCAATAACTCACCAACTATCTATTAAATAACTCAAAATAAATATTGAGCGAGATAATGGCCCCCTGCCGTGACAGAAACCCGACACCCATCCGTTTTGAGGAGAGACGGATTCAGGGTCTTTTCGGTCTAAAAACGACTCTCTTATTAGTACTAAAACAGAGTCGGGCCGGCGCCCGTTTTTGTGGTCGTGCGGGTCGTTTTCAGACTCTAAAACAGCGTCGCTTGTTCTATGCGGGTATCTATTCAATAACTCACCAACTATCTTTTCAATATATACTCACCAAATATATATTCAATAACTCACCAACTATTTGTACAATATATACTCACCAACTATATATTCAATAACTCACCAACTATCTATTCAATAACTCACCAACTACCTATTCAATACCTCACCAACTATATATTCAATAACTCACCAACTAGATATTCAATAACTCACCAACTAACTATAAAATAACTAACCAACTATCTATTCAATAACTAACCAACTATATGTTCAACAACTCACCAACTTTATGTTCAATAACTCACCAATTATCTGTTCAATAACTCACTAACTATATATTCAATAACTCACCAACTATCTTTTCAATAACTCACCAACTATCTTTTCAATATATACTCACCAACTATCTATTCAATTACTCACCAACTACCTATAAACTCACCAGCTATCTATTCAATAGCTCACCAACTATCTATTCAATAACTCACCAACTATCTATTCAATAACTCACCAACTATCTATTCAATAACTCCCCAACTATCTATTCAATAAATCACCAACTATATATTCAATAACTCACCAACTATCTATTCAATAACTCGCCAACTATCTATTCAATAACTCACCAACTATTTATTCAATAACTCACTAACTATCTATTCAATAACGCACCAACTATCTATTTAATAACTCAGCAACTATCTATTCAATAACTCACCAACTATCTCTTCAATAAATCACCAACTATCTATTCAATAACTCACCAACTATATATACAATAACTCCCCAACTATCTTTTCAATAACTTACCAACTATCTATTCAATAACTCACCAGCTATCTATTCAATAGCTCACCAACTATCTATTCAATAACTCACCAACTATAAATTCAATAACTCCCCAACTATCTTTTCAATAACTTTCCAACTATCTATCTAATAACTCACCAACTATCTATTCATTAGCTCACCAACTATAATATTTAACAACACTCTAGCTTTATATTCAATATAACTCACTATAACTACAGTGATAGCCAGACAACAATGGAATAGGAAAACGACATCATAGCAATATCGAACTAAATTTCATGTTGTTACAAATAGCTTTACTAGACACTTATTAAACAATTTATTTAGTTATGTAAGTCTATTTACAACGCACAATTGCTGTGTCTCATGGCCATTGTACTTTAAAAGGTTATAACGTGATTCTAAAAGTCGTCTTCCTATTTCAGAGTTTTCTGGTTTTCACTGTATTTATTTAATGACTCACCAACTATCAACGAAACCAGATTGTTTTTCGTCTTCAAGGCGGGTAGTGCTTTCCACCTGAAAAATACGTTTTTTATTAACAAATTTTTCAATCTCTTGAATTAATTTTAGAGATTTGATAATATGAACTTTATCTTTAAGATATTTGAATTTGGCGCCTTGCAAATTCAACCAACCGCTAGGGGATCAGAAGGCGCTAGTATCGGCTTTGGCAGCCATTTTCAATTGCTAGTTGCCGGCAAAAAGAGCACAAATTTACCAAAGGAAACTTTCAGCACTGATCAAGGATCACGGACTCTCCTAATCTAAAGAAATCTAAAGAAATGCTTTCAATTATTGGACACCTTGTTTGCCAACTGAATAAATCAATGATTTACCACTAATCTGTGAATTAATAAATCTATGATTTACCACTAATCTGTGAATTAATAAATCTATGATTTACCTGAATCTGTGAATGAATAAATCTATGATTTACCTGTAATCGTATGCGACTTTAACCGAATCCTCCAACAGGCTGTAAATATTAGGACAAGTAACGATATTACCGGGGTCAGCTGCCTCCTAAAATAGTGATAGAATTAGCCTAAACAGATTTAATAACTTGGTAGAAACTTAGAATAAGTAAACATTGTTAAATTTAAGTTTAATTTGAATTTTAAAAATAATTGCGTGATAAGAAAGAAGCATCATCATTTCTCAATATTTTCCAAAATATTGGAAACTTCTAAGTAAAATTAAAAGAGAAGTAAAGAATTGTTAATTGAGTTCAGAAGTTCATTAAAGTTTAATTGTTTGTAAGTTTAGTTTCAGAATTTGACAATAAAGATAGAAAACCTATCAGGTTAGAAACCATCTGGAAGTTAATATGCACAAAATATTCATAGTTGGAGGTTTCTTATTTTCTTTATGCAAAGATGTTGACAACTTTGGTTTTATTTGATAAATGAAATATACACAAAATTCTTAATGTCTCTGGTAATATTAAACCAAAAATAGACAAACCACATTTTGAAAATGCCATGACTAGGGGAATTTTGTGATAATTTTGCTTCAAATCTGTAATAGTAGGTTGACAAATGAATGTCAAACAGTTTTTTAAAGATCAAAGACCGTGTAGGGCTGGGTACGTTCCCTTTTTTTTCTAGCCGTTTCGTTAACGGTTAGTTCAGACCGTTAAAAAAAAAATCAGTTAGCCGTTAATTTTAAAGTTAACATTTGAACGTTTGATTTTCCGTTATTTTTTAATACCGTTGGTTGATGATCTCAATTTTATTATCGACGTTAACGGAAAATTTTCAACAATCGTTAACGGCTCTAGCCGTTAATGGTACCATTATTAAAAAATTAACGGCGCTAATGGCGAAAAAAATTCGTTAACGGTTTATAAACACTGCATTTAAACACATCAAAAATCGAATTTTTAAATTTTGTAAGAAATTTTTTTTTTGCAATTTTAATAAGAAAATGACGAAATTTACCGCTTTTAGCTTTTTTGTTAACGTTTCAACGATAATTTTTTTTTCAAAAAGGGCTAATCCGTTACATTAACGATTTAGAAATTAACGGTTTTTGCCGTTCGTTAACGGACTCTTCCGTTAATATCGAAATCCTCCGTTTTATTAACGGAACTTTGCCCAGCCCTACAAAGACGACATTTCAGATTTCTCTCAACGATTATGTTTTAATTATTCCACCCTGTAGATAGAATTCTTATCAGAAAGAAAAATTAACGAAACGATATCTTTCCTTGACAGAATTTTCGTTAGTTTTCAAAGAGTTTTTTAACAAGTTAAACATTACTTAAACCTTACAGAAAACCCACACAAAGAAATTGAGTCATGGTGGAAAATATAAAATTTATAATTCCTATATCTTTGAAACCTGATGGTATAAACCTTTTATATTTCAATATTAGATTATTTGATGTAAAAAATTCATAATTTGAAATAGCTAAGGTCTATAAAGAGACATTGGGTTGCAAAGATCTATATGGATTAAAAAATCAGAGTTTGTGACAAAGACTTGAGTCATAAAACACTTAAAATATCAATAAATCAACATGCACACGCTTACGTGGATTTTACTGGCACGCAATTTTAAGCAGTTCTGCGTAATTCTGCGTAATTCCGCGCAACGGAATTCCGATTGGAAACCTTACTCACCATACAAAGACCACTTTTCCCTTCACATGTATAGCACTGTAGACCTAAGCTTAAACCAAGGTTTAGAAAAATAATTATTATTCCTAATCCAGGCATTCTCTACAATCTGATATCTAAAATATGTCCGATTATATTCATAATACAGGAACTCTTTCACTTACATATTTCTCTCTTATTTTGATTAAGGAACTCGGTTAAACCCCGGGAATGTTGGAATAAAAATTGTAAATTATGTGAGTTGACTTTTATAAAGTCAGGCAACGCTGGGTTTACAGACAGCCTTGAAAAGTTATAATTAACAGGATTCGCATTGATTTTTATCTTAAATTGTTTTGTTTCTAATCGTAATTTTTCATAATTTGGTTTGATTTTTGAAAATATCTAATTCGTAAAGTTTCAAGATTATTAAATTAAATGTGATTGAATTCAAATTGAATTTAAATTGGTTAGTCCAGAGTTACAGATTGAATTTAAATTGGTTAGTCCAGAGTTACAGATTGAATTTAAATTGGTTAGTCCAGAGTTATGAAAAATATAAATATTTTAAAGCGCGATTCCCTTCTTCGTAAAATTCAATTTAAAAACATTTTTGATTTTTTGATTTTTTTTACACCGACAGTTACAGGAGGGGAGGAAGGCCAGCCACAACAATTTATCGTCCGAGCCACCTCGAAATCCTCGTCCTTCGCTTATTATGTGTTTTTTTTAGTTTCTAATTCTTGAAGATAAAGCTATCTTTTAAAAATCAGGCAACGTTAGGGCATTAAATATGGACAGTATTGCAATGGTTACATCATGTTGCTTCAAAGCCGTGAGACGGTGAGAATAATGTCAAACTTTATTTAAGTGAAACTTAAATCTCTTCTGCCTCCGTAATGGCTAACCTTCGTGATACAAAATGAATAGCAAAATATTTGGCATACATCTGTCAATCATTTTTCCCCATGGAACCACCTGAAACAATTCTGTAGTATTCGCTAAAATTAACAAAAAAAAGATTAAAGTTCTATAAACTTGGAATTATTTGCGGTATTCTACACTTAGGTTATCTGAAAATACGCGTAAAAAAGGTGAATATTTTTCAGGACATTGCACTCAAAAACTTTAATTCTACTGAAAGTATTTTTTTCGATTTACAAAAATTTAATATTTCGTTTATGCTCTAAGGTGACCCAATTCTTAAAAAAAATGTTTTATCTTGGAGATTTGAACACTTTAAAAAGATAATATTCGACGGACGAGGATTTCGAGGTGGCTCGGACGAGAAAGAAGGAGAATGTGGCTCGGACTAGAAATTGTTATGGCTGGCCTTCTTCCCCTCGATACAGCATGCAAACTTATCAATAATCCTTTTTTTTGTTTTCTTAGAAATACAATCTCATATAAATCACTGCTAACTGGACGTAAATTTACTGGTACGACTTTGTGACCTCGTAGCTCCTCTAGTTTTGATTTTACGCCCAATTATGTGGAAGGCAAAATTATCCGGTTGAATATAGCTCTTTGATAAGAGGAGACTATAAGGAGTTCTGATTAAGAACAATGTAACGTGCAATTTACTTTAATTTAACCAGAAATAGAATTTTTCTATCTTTTAATTCAAACTATTTGAAAATCTAAAAATTAAATGCATTGTTTAAAATACTAACGTTCTAATTTTTTATTAAAACAACAAGAAAACAAAATATATTTTGCTGATAAACATGTATAAAAGAAATATTAAGCAGGATCATTGTCTGTTTGTTTGTGACTGCAGCAACCGACCCAAACCTTAATATATTAAAAGTAAAAAAAAAATAAAATCTTTGAAGAAATTGAAAATTTTATTTTCCATTTTTAAAATAGTTTTCTTGTAAAATATTTAGTAAATATTACCCCTGATTGTTGTGGACAGTATCTAGGAGATATAAAATTTATTAATATTTGATTAGAAAGATATTAACAGAGAAAGCAACAACACTAAATCAACATTTGAGGCAACAAATAGAAAATAAACGAATTCAATTTAATTTTAAGGGGATCACGGTAAATTTAAGGCCCTGAGTCAAAACAAAGGCGTATACAGGGGGGGGGCAAGGGGGGTAGTGCCCCATAGACCTGTAAAGGGGGGGTAGCCCCCCCCTAGAACTCAAAGCTTTCACACTTTTCAAATTTTAAACCCAATAGTGAAGAACATAAAAAAATTAGTTTGCTGTTCATTCAGTGCACTAAGTAGATTGTATACGTGGACCAGAGCCACCATGACAGAAGTCCGAAATAAAAATCTGTTCAGAATGCACATTTATCCTAATTGGATGGGCGCTATCAGGGATAGCAAAGTAAAACAATTATTTTTTAATGCCAAGCCACGAAGGTAGTATAATTTAAAGACCATTTCTTGTTTTTTTTATTTGGATTTAATTTACTTTATTCATTGCACCGCCGTTTTGTAATCTTTCTTTTTATTACGAACTAGCTGAAGTGCCAGGCGTTGCCCGTGGAATTTTTATTACTTATAATGTATTCTTGAGTTTCTTCACTAAAATTCAGCCCATTTGATTTAGCCGTCTGGCTAGTCATGAAGATAAATCGGTATTCCAAATATCGAATTTTATAAAACTACACTGCACCTGCAAGCTGGAGTACATGAGTATGTATCTAGGCTGTAGAGTTGCAATTCTATATTTAATCTCCATTGTTACTTTTAGCTCCAAGATTGTTGATAAAAATCATTGACTATTAACAGGAGTGAAAAAACAAAGTTTCTCTGTTGTTCTTTAAGTTAGAAATGAAGAATTAACTTAACATTTTCAGCTACAAAAAAATCCAAAATGCATACAATTTTTTAAATATTAAAAAAATTGGGTCTGTCCTAGTGAACGATTTTATACGCCCCTATAGTTTTTCGGAAACTCCTTATAAATGAAATGAGATAGATAGATAGACATTAGATAGAAAGATAGATAGTGAGGTGAAAGTCCGGAATGTGCGAAGAGGGGGTTTAGATCAGCTGTTTATAGCTGTCTCAGTTCGGCAGGGTTACCAACATTTAAAGTATTTCTGTTTGAGTTTCGTAGACCATAAGTTTATTTCAAATATAAATTGTTGAAATTTTAAAAATAAAATATTTCAAAATTTTTCACTCTTCGATTTGATACCAAGTAAATTTTTTTCATTGTATGTAGGGGTGGGGGTCGCAAATAATAAAAAATCTTACTTACCATCTAAAAATGAATATTGAGATTTAAAAATTTGAAATTCTAATTTTAGGATTTAATTTTAATTTTGTGCTTTGCTTTTATTGAAATTAAATTTTTAATTTATTTACAGGTTGCCGGTAACCCCGAGTTATGACTCAGTCAGTAGATTACTAGACATTGATAACTTTAAATTTACAGTTTACACTAAAGATTTAGTCTTGTAAAGAACGCATGGACAGCTTCTGAAGTTAAAATTGGGAAAAGTGAGAACTATAACCATATTAATGTTATTATAAGAATATTCAGGCCCTGTCCTAGTGAAACAATTCTGTAGTATTC